>NW_024611856.1:0-1110 GCF_008729295.1 Plectropomus leopardus
GGGGGGGCAACATGTACCTCATTTCCCCATACACGGGCCCAGAAGTGGCTCCTCGCAGAGCTGAATTGTACAAACCCAGTGATTAGACGACGAGCGGGAGGTAATTTATGAGCACCAGGAGGAGAGGTGAGGTGAGGATGTGGAGGCAGATTACTTAAGGTGTGTGTCATGTTAGTACGACGTTGTCACCCCTGACCCTTTTCAACTCCCGCTCCAACACCGTCGTCTCAATGATCAAATTAGACACCTCAAAGGGCAAAGAATCAACCAATAATCTGTTTGACTCACCGTTGCTGTAGAGGAGCTGCAGCTTGTAGTGAGTGCCGTTGTTGGTCTTTTCTCCTGTCTGCTCCTTGGAAAGAGAGGAAAGACACACGGACAAACGCAGAGCATGCAGTTAAGCACATTTGAGGCACGGATAAGTACAGCCGAGCATCCCCACGCAGTGCTAAGCACAGCAAGCCTTCCCTAATCCTGCAGCTCGCCCCTTCTCTGGGAGGGAGATCAGAGGGTTGTAGGCTCAAAGCCCATGTGGGACCTTTTCGTTGTGTTCAAGAGCTGAACGCTTAACCTTGAGTCGGACGTTCTTTGTAGAGGTTGAACTATCATGTCTGATGCAAACTCCTAAAACCTTGAGATCAAATGCTGTGGTCCTCTTTGCAATGTGGTAGCACAGGCATGGTTATATGTATGTGTGTGTGGAAAGTAGTGTATGTGAGACTGAGCAGCAGTCGACCTTGACAGAAAAACTTCCTTTCCGCTATCCCTCCCTCCCCCAGGCTCTCCACTAGCCTCTCACTTCTTCCTTCTCTCCCCCCCTCTCTCTGTCTCTTGTTCCCCCTCTTTCTTTCTCTTCTTCTACCTCTACTGGTCTTTCTAAGTGGTCTCAAAGGAATGCTCTCTGGTCCAATAACCCAGGAGGCTGGCATCACAGAGACGAGCGCCAGAGAGGAGGGGAGAGAACGAGGAGGTTGGAGAAGTAACTGGAAAGAGGAGACAGTTGTGAAAAAAGAAGTGGGGGGAATTAAGATGCATGAAGATAAACTGGAAAGTAACCAAACTTAATATCAAAAGTGAGATTGAGACTCAGGAGATAGATGGATGCCTGGC
>NW_024611857.1:0-2986 GCF_008729295.1 Plectropomus leopardus
ACAGCCAAAGAGAAATAAGCTCTTTTCACTCCAGGATTTTTTCTTAAACTTTTAACTTTCAAACATCAAAAGGTACATTGTTAAAATCTTAGAATTAATTTTAGGGAGGCTCATAGAAAAAGCTCTAATTAGGGTTTAAAAACAACAAAGTGAAGTCGCACCCCAGCCACCCTCTTCTCTGATAAATAAAGAACAGTCCCTACGGATTGATCTAAAAACAAACTGAAGAAAATGCGCTTTAATTTTGAAACGCTGGACCGGATGTTTTTCCCGGCACGCTCTCTAACTTGACGCCATTCGGCGCGACCGGAAACAAAACAAGGAATTGGGATTTGAACGATCTTACGTGTCATTCCCAGAGTCTGAGTGATTCAGAAGACCTCCTGAGCACTTTTGGTGAACAAAATCCCTGTAAGTATTTTATTTAATCATCTTTAATAACTTTCTGACAGATTAAAAACAGGTGCAGGAGGCTGTTTGGTCGCCGGTTACTAAAACGACTGTAAACAAAGTCATCGGTAAGTTAGCTAGCTTAGCTGAGCTAACATGAGTTAGCTCCAATCTCTGTGAGTTCATTCGTGTCAGAGAAAATGAGCACAGTCTGTTTTTATCTCCGGACTCATCACTTAAAGTTTGTAGCCCACTTAAAATACTAGCGTTTATTCGTATATTGTCGCACTGTTACTGTAGAGAAAACCCCGTGTCACAGTGTGGCTGAAACGGCTAAAGTAGCTGCTGTGATGTGACGAAAATAGTACCTGCTGTACTCAGAGTCGGTTTACTGCAGAGCAGGTTTCCACATACAGGGAATTTGCAATGCAATATAGAAAGGAAACAATTATCATATTATTATTTTAGAAATAGAAAAAAAATCTAAAAAATGTAACTGTTTCTAGTGAAACAAAAAGCCAAGAATGGGTGACACTATTGTGGAGATTATATTCTCTAATCTTTAGTATATTATATATTCTCATATAGAGTTCATAATGCTTTATTCTGTGTCCTTGTTTTAACGTCTTTCAGGGTCATATGTTGCTGTTTTATTGACACTATGCAGAAGATATAATATGACACAAACACCTCAGTGCAGCCAGATTTCCTTAAAGATTGAGTGAACTCTTGTGATCTGCTGACACAGTTTTTTAGGACACAGTTTCTTCCAGTCATGGGATCGACTGCTTTAAATGAATTATTCTGCTCTGAGAAATAAGCATTTTTTTTCTTCAAAGTTATAAATTGTTTAGGTCGATTTTTTAATAAGATTGTTGTATTGATTGTATTGTCATGCTTAGTTTTTCTTTATATGACATGTAACAAATCCAAAATTTAAATAAAAACTAAAATGAAAAAAAGAAAACCCTAACCCTAAACCAAAAGTCATACCATTATGTCATATGTTAGGGAGTTCAGATTAAAGTTTGAGTAAAGTTCATGGGACAGGTGTGACAGAGACGGTGATTTTTATAAAAATTTCCTCAAAACAAAATCATTGTAAGATCTCACAGGTTGTTTTTGTAAAATTTAGTGAAATTTGTATTTTTAATAAAGGCTCCGGCGGATATTAACACCCCCAATCAGTGACAACAGTAAGAAGCAAACCATCAAGTTTGTCAGAGTTAGTCAGACAGACCGGAAACCAGGTGATTTATACAATGAAGAACATGTTTAACAGGTTTTACAAAATGCAAAGATGTTGCTTTGTTATTATTATTTTAAATGATGATATTTAAATGTATTATTTATGATTTTTTGCTATTTTACAACACACACTAAAATGAATAAATGGATATGCCAGAATAGAACAAATTAAAATAAGCAAACTGCCCGCTCACAGAAAAATCGCACATGTACGTCAATCTGTACAAGAACTGAAGTGTCCATTGGTGGATTGATGGTTTGAAATAATCCATGGAGCCATGACCCAGTGAGGTAAAGGCCCAAGATGAAGGCTAGAAAACTGAAGTCCTGGAGACTCAAAGCACAATAAAGTACCCTGACACCCGTCCCTCCCAACATGTTCAATAAGGAGTCTGCAGATCTTAAGAAACTTGGCTGGGTTTTAGAGTTTACCAGATTTCTTCTGGACAGTAAACAATGTCATGTGGCCATGTGAAAATATGCATTTTTACTCAAACAAGGGTGCAAACTGACGAGTGTTTAAACCTCAGCGGCACTTTCTTAGGCCAAACTATGAACTTTGCATGAACACACTTATGGTCTAAAGATTAAAAGCCTGAATAAGTAAGTGGAGAAACATAATGCTCACATTTACCAAAGAACAAATCCACCTTTCAGTTTTTAGCCTCGATATCAGCACAGACTGATAAAACTATTAGAGGATCTCAGGGTCAAAAAAAAAAAACTGTTGCGCAGCACAGGAGTGAAGTGACTCTGCTGATGTTTTGTGGTTACAGTGAGTCAGTTTTGGTAACATCTAGTCCGTCAAGTACTTGAGTTACAGAGCCGAGTATCGGATTTTGTGTAAAATAAATCCCCAGCAATCAATGAAAAACCCAAAGGCTTACAGCTGTTCTGAAGGTATTTCCAAAATCCTGTAAGACCCTTTTAACTGTCTGGGCAGAAAAATATTGTTTGCTGCATGATTTAAAAAAAAATATTTTAACCAGTTTCTCAAAGTACGACTTTGTTTCTTAATTTAAAGAAAGATGTAAGCTGAAATCTCAACGTTCGTTTTTGTAAACTTCAAGCAAAAATATGAACAAAAATGCAAGAAAAGGAGCGCTTCCTGGACTCAGACGTCTGTTGGAGGTGCTCTCTGGTTTGGGATACACTAATTTTACATGAAATATAAACGACATCAATATACACCATACAACTGACAATAAAATGGAAAAAAAAATCAACTACGTTTTGAGCATCAGTTAGTTTGAGCAAATACCAAAATAAGATTTTGTGTTAACACTTGTTTTGAAGGTTGTAGCCTGAATAACATTTGAGTTTCTGAGAGAAGTTAGCAGGACTTTAA
>NW_024611858.1:0-2652 GCF_008729295.1 Plectropomus leopardus
TGGTTAATATAACGTGAATGAAACAGACATTGTTATCTCTAAATTTAAAAACAGATTTCATAATTGTCAAACACAATGTGAAATGTACTGATGAGATGAGTTTTCCCATCACACACCATCTGTATCCTGCATTGGAAGCCCGGACTTTCGAGTGTCCTGGCAAGAAACCTTGGAGAAAGACCAAAACAAAAAGATTACAGCCAATAATGCAAAATGTGTTTCTGTCAGTCCAGTCGTGGTTTAGTCTTGTTTAGAGAACCCACCTGTACAGAGCGAGGCAGCGCCCGGGCAGGAACACTCCTGCTGGATGCAAAATGAAGAAATGAAAACACTGGATGAGCATGGTGTGTATGACTTATAAACTTATAATTGCTAATATGGGACTTTTCTCACCGAGCTTTATCGGTGACGGTCTTTTTCTCCACTTTCTCTAGAACATAATCCCAATATAAGCTTGTCATGAAACACAAGGTGAAACTCAGGTCACATCTTATGTCTCATGTCTGTCTTAAAATAAGGAAATAAGTCGGGATGTGAGGTTTTGATTTACCTTTGGGTTTGCGCCTCTCAGCATCAGCGGAGGGAACTCGTCCTGCCACCTACGTCCAGGTACAGATCAGAATAATGTCATTATTTATACACGAACAGCTGCACTATAATATCATGCAGACAGAAAACTAGTGTTATAATAAAACAGAGTTGACTCTTTTCTTTGGTGTTTACCTGTTTGGAGGTTGAACTGGTGGAAGATTTCCCCAAACACTCTAACCTGAACATCAGATTACAGCAGTTAAATCATGTAAAGCTTGATTTATGAATTAATCAGCATGGATTATGATATATGATGCAATATTTACCTCTGACAAGTACTGGAGAAGAAGCAGAAAGTGGCATAACATGGAAATACCCATATATAATGGTACAAGTACTAGGAATTAAAATTTAAGTTTAATACTTGAGTAAATATTGGTGACTTATTCCACCACTTTGTACACTAGTTAAGGTTAAAATACTATTTCTTACCAGAAATTTTTAGGTCCCGCTTTTTGTGTTTTATCCTTTTATTTTATTCTATTCTGCTGCTGACGCAACATTCACGGTACTGAGATAAATAACGTCAATGGAGTTTATTTTTAAATTTTTTGTGGGAAATATTACATTCATGAATGTAAACAGACTAAAAAGAAATACAAAATACAAAAAATCAAAATAGAAATAAAACATTACATCCCAAAAAGAAATAGCAAAGCTGAGAAAACACTAGACATTTGTTATTATAAGTTTTACATTTTTATTTGATACTTTGGATAACCTTTATATGTGTATATGTAAATAGTTATATATAGTTTGTCCTGCATGGTTTTTGTTCTCTTTTTTAAAATGTTATGTTTGCAGTGTCCCATTTCCTGTTTGTTACATAGCTGAATTTGGAAATATATTTTAGTAATGTATGGAGAAACCGGAAAAAACGAATTCAAAAAAATGAAAACAAACAAACAAACATACAAACAAAAAACAGGCCTGCTAACTCATGGGAGCTAATTAAGTGCTACTTCAAATTAGCAGGTAGGCTAGCTACCATTGCAAAACAAAGTGTAATATTTTGTGAATAAAGTTGGCGTAGTAAATGTTAGTGGACACCAGCTGCTCACCTGCTCATTGAGGAAGAAAAAAGGGACTGAAACTGGAGGAAATAATCCGTAAAATTCTTAAACTTTCCTGTGGTTAACCTAGCTAACCGGCTAAGTTACAGTCAGTGGAGGACAGACGGCGGTTACGACGCAACAGAATGTAAACAGTCGTTACCATGGTAACAGAGCTACTGAGTCAGTGCTGCCTTCAAGTGCTGCCGGGAAATTATATAAACATGCGGGTCAGAGAAATATTTGGACAAATACTGTGAATTTGTACGTTTGAACATCTGTTTATTCCTGTTATATATATATATATCTGGTTTGGTTTGGTTTCTGCCTTTTTTATTTATTTATTTATCTATTTATTTTATCATCTCATCATTTTTATCATTTGTACACTGAATTTTTACATGAATCTTTCAATATAGTTTTTTTTTTTTACCTTTTACCTGATGTTTTGTATATGTTTAGTTTGTCATTTAAAAATAAATAATTAAAGACCTATTTGGAGACACTTTGTTTGTATAAACCTACTGACAGATTATAGAGTATTTGTAACATTTCAACAGTTTATTAGTTGATAATTAACAACTGCTTTGTTTTTGATTATGGTGTATATGTGACAACTCTGATCATACTCGAAAAATTTAGGGAGTGTTTAAACTTTAAGACAAAATCCTGGACTGGCTTTGGTTTTTCACTCTTGCGGTGCATGTCGGTTAGCTATTGCAAACACTTTACTTTTTGTCAACATTTTAAATGAGACAGGCCGTGGGGTGATTTTGAAATTGCAGTATTTCAAGATCAGATTTGATTATTTATTTATTTTTAATTTTTTTCCTGACAGTGTTTGTCCCACCTACTGTGTCGAAGGACCATCAGACATTTGAAAATCCAATGACAATTTCTGTTTTTACAGTTTCTGGCTATGAGAAATTGTGTAATTTCAGTTAAATAAACAAAATGCTAAAATACAGCCATCAAAAGTTGTATTCTCCTTCCCGAAGCCAAAAAAAAA
>NW_024611859.1:0-3935 GCF_008729295.1 Plectropomus leopardus
ACAGACAAAAAAACAGGTGCAGGGACCATGACTGTGCGAGAGATTTTCTGACTTTAATTTGAGTCAAAAGAAAGAAACTTTATTGAATGGATTTTCTGTTTGAATGCTCAGCATTGCTGTTGTAACCTCCCGTCCCTCAGACGTCTGATGAGTAAAACAAGTCTGATCAGTTTAATTGTCTGAGTAGCTTCATGATGCAGCAGCCGACTGCTCTGATGCTTACAATGCCGAAAGTGTTTATCCCTGTAAGACTTCTCGTCTCCATTCCTCCACCTGTCCCTCATCAACACTGCCCAAACAGTCTCCCGTCATGGAAACACAGCCGCGGGCCAAGTACAAACATAACTGATACCCCCGTTCTAAATGATGACTTTAATGTTTATTTAAGGGTGGAGGTCTGTGCAGAGTGGCTGAGTCATATCTTCTCCACCCGTTCTGTCAGAACCTGCAGCCGCTGCTGATCGTCTGCAGCGGTGAACCTGGCCATAAATCACAGCTGGCTCTGTTGTTGCTCACTCTGGCAGGTTAATGATTACTGATAAGCCTGCTGTTACAATATGCACCCATTTCCTCTCTGCCAAAACAACCAGATCCCACGTGGTTTTATTGACACTGTGCTACAACTTGCAACCTTTAACCATAAATGTAACATTTTTATAGTGGTGCAAGAAGTGTTCAGATACTAACACCACACAACACAACACTTTGTTACAAGTAAAAGTAAGTATAATCAGGAAAATGTACTTAAAAATACACAATGTAGAAAAATCTTTTAAAAACAAAGCCACCTCAAAAAACCTCAGAATTATTTAAGTAATAATAGCAAAAACACCCACCAAAACTCTACTATATTAAAAATACAAGAAATAAAAAACACCCCAAACCTCAAAATAATTAATAAAATATTTTAAAAAACACCCTGTACCTCAAAATGATAAGAAAGGGAAAAAAACTACGCAAATATTAAATCTGAATTATTTTTTTTTTAAAAATAATACAACTTAAATGTGTCTCAAAATATTTAGCAATTAATTTCCCATTTCAACTAAATAATTAATCAAATAATCATTGCAGCTGTACTTGGATAAACTGTTTCGTAATTTAATTAATAACAAAGCATAATATTTTATAAACCCTTCTTATGTTCTTAATGAATGTAGTATTGAGTATATGTACTTAATTACAATTTTGTCCTCCTTTAAGCTTTTTAAACGTGTTACCCAGGCCGCACTGTTCTTCTTTTATTGTGAAAAAAGAATAAAATAATCTTACCTGACTGCTGTCCTGAGAAGGCACTCTGTGCAACTGCACCTCCATCCCTTTCTTCCCTCCGATTGCAAAGTGGCGAACAAGGAGGCGTTGGTGATGGCGGTAACGCAGGTAACTGCTGGTGAGTCTGGGTCTCGTCCTGGCCCTCGGAGTGGGGGTAAGGCAGCGGGCATGACAGATAGAGAGTCTGCAAAGGGTGCAGATGGTGGTGGTTGTGGTGGAGGTGTATGGCACTGGTGCCAGTCCCCGTTCCAGTGGTGATGGTGGTGGTGACCAGGCCGGGCCAGTTGTAGAAGGGGCGAGGCAGCTCCATGTGGCAGGTGTTGTGGCGAGGAAGAAGGACGCTTCCTCCTCCAGTTTCTGCAACGCTCTCAATGGTCTCTGCACGGGCCATCTCAGTGGTAGCCTAAAACGCACAGAGACATGACTACAAACCCAGACAGCGAGTGATGATCAATAAATAATAATCTGAAAAATACACGAAACTGAATCAAAATCGGCAAAAATTATGCTGGCCCTGAGAGCTTACACACTGAAAATTAAGAAAACACTACAAACACTACAAATTAAGGGTAAGACAAAAATCCATTCAGCATTGAATCATGATATTTTGTGTAGCAACATTTTATAGATATTTGGGCGCCAAGTATAAACTATTAATATTGCAAATACAATACTTTTGATATGAGAACAATAAAATCAGTTGCTTTTCCCATCCACTGGATACGTTTTGCAGCATTAAAACAAACTGTATTGAGATGAATGGACTAGAACTTAATCTTTTTTGATAAAACACATTTCCTTTGGGAGTCATAATGTACAGTTGAAAAAAATTAAACTAAACACAAAAATACAAAAAAAACCAACCTAACTTAAACAACCTAAACCTTACTACTTAAAAAGTATATAAAATTAAATATCATACTAATGCAATTTCTTAAAAAAAAAAAAGAGAGAGAGAAAGCAAACACTATGTTTGCTTGGCAACAAATTGGCCACTGTAAAAAATAAAAATGTGTAAAATAAATACGACTAAATTCATTGATCTAATTTTAGCACCACTGTTTTTCTTTCTCCACCAGTTTGACCCACCGACCTATATTTTCTTCTATCGGCCGCCAGGGGGCAGTGGCGGCCCCGTCTCACGAGGGAACGAGACTTGTTTGTAAACATTGCCGCCCGAGCACGAGGAAGCGCAGACGCGCGCGCGCGCGCACACACACACTGTAAAGCGAGCCACGCGGGTCTCTCTCGCATTAAGTGATGATAGGAAGGAAAAACAGTGTGAATAAATCCTCGATGGTAACGCTTGATTTATGTAGGGGAAGAAAAGTCAAAAATCAAAATTAACGTGGATTTTTAATCAGCATTTCAAAGTAATATACGAACAAAAATGAGAAAAACGGGAAAAAATACGACCGTTAAGCGAACAATCGTGGTCGATGATTTAATATATTTTATTAATTCATCATCTAGGTTTTTTGGGGTAGTCCCTAATCGCTTCTTCAGCACATATGTCCTCGAAACACATTACATTAGTATATCACAGTTGTATGCTGTATTTTATTATTATTTTTACTTTAACTTTTCAGTGTCAAACATGTCTGGACCTGTCGCAAAGATTAAATACACAAGTAAGAGTCGAAGAAAGATCACTGACCATTAAATGAACGTCGAAAATACAGCCAAAACTGCGTTTCTGTTATAAACAGGAAATGTTAATGTTAACGTTTAAAAAATACAATAAAATACAAATAGTAGAAATGTCGCGTGACAGCCAAGTTTTTAGACAGCTGGACAGATGATGAAACTTTGAGCTGTCAGATTTTGAACCAACTTCTGCAGCATTTTTTTTTAAAAAGGAGGATTAATGTAAAATAAATCCCTTACTGGTTCTATCTGACGCTCCGTGGTGAGGCTGTCTGCAGGTCAGGAACCGGCCGGAACAGGTGGACATCAGACGGGATAAAATGTGCCAAAACACCCGGCGGAGGACCACGGGGCGATGTTAAAAGTCCACTGTGATGAAAACGTGTCATTCCATATCAAGTTTCCCGGTTCAGGATTGTCTCGGTTACTATTCAGCTGCTTTATCTTAGATTAACCCATCAAAACAAAATATTCCGACGAGATGAACCGAATAACGGAGCAGCAGCTGGTTGTCGGTGCTCCTGTCTGAGCGGGATGATGTTCAGAATACGCGATCTGCTGCTGCTGCTGCTCTTCTTTAAGGCTGACTGCTGTCAACACCGAAGAAGAAAGAGTGTACACCCGGCGTAGATTTTCAGAATAAAACCCACGTAGTATTGCATTGAACCAAATACTTAGCCCAGTGAAAAAAAAGGTTTCTTGTGTTTGTTCTTGTTTTAGCTGAGATTTAAATACTTTTTTTCTTTTTTTTCTTTTTTATCCTTCATACTTAATACTGTGAACTTTTGCCCTTTCCTAGTTCAATATTTTTCATGTTATTGCACAGAGCCATACACCTCATTTGTTTTCAAAATAGATATTTTAATTGGTAGTTTAATCCCACTTTGGATTTTTCAAAATTAAGACAGCTGGAAATCCTCAGGAAAGACAAGAAAGTAATGAGCAAATATACAAAAACAAACAAACAACAACAAAAACACCACCAACAAAAAAATGTATAAATAAAACATCAATTA
>NW_024611860.1:0-3802 GCF_008729295.1 Plectropomus leopardus
GACACATTATAAGTGTTTTATATTATTACCACTGCGTTAAACTCTGTAGTAATACATAGTAATACATATGCTGTCCTGTAAGTCTTATTCGTCGACAAAAACATTAATAAATACTTAAATCTGCTTATAACAGCATAATGCTGCAATGAAAAACCTGAAATGCTTTTGTATTATTATTATTATTAATCCTAGAAAAAGAGTTATTCAAGTTTAACCTTTTTGGGCACTAAAATTTGCAGGCTGCTGTTTAAGGTGGTTAAGACTGTGATACTAAACATAGTTTAATCGGGTCATTTGTTTTAAATCCTTCGTAGTATTATTAACACACATTCCTGCTGGAAAACACAAACAGCTCAAGTTACACTCTGTGACGCCCATTTATTCTTTGGGAGGAAATGAGCCAATGTTTATTTATTTTCATAAGAAAAATAGGAAATTGTGAGCACAGTGCATTCACTTAAAGCCCCAAAGCTTATCTGTTTGTAAAATTTAAAGAAAACGTTGAGGGTTAAAGTGACCGATTATGAAAGATTTCCCACCTCACAGTGAGTTAATGTCACACTTTAAGTCTGTCAAATGTTTAAAGGAGCCAAAGAAAAGGGTGTTTCTGTCTCATTATGTTATGATTGGTTTGTTTGGGAAATTAATGAGCCGTAAAGGGAATGTGTTTAGTGTTTCACAGCGCTATAAGCCGGCTTGTGTGTGAAAGTTTTGAACACATTGCTGTATTGTGTAAGCCTTATCCTTCAGTTAAGTTTTGTAATAATTTCTGCTTAAAGATTAGTAAAGAATTAAGAAAACTTTTTGAGTTACTGACAGGCCGCACCATCAATAACTGGTTTTCCTTTTCACACTGATAGCAATCTGCAGTGAGTTCAGGTCAAATGAAGCCACAGGCACTCAGATAAAAGGTGGAAACTAGAAACTTTGGTTGATTAATGCTGGAAACGTCTGTCTGTCCTGGAGGAGGGATCCCTCCTCGGTTTCTCGTCCCTTGGTTTCCACCATCATCTCCCCCGTTAAAGTTTTTTTTTTTTTAAAGGATTTTTTCTTATCTGCTGTGAGGGTCCAAAGAAAGGGATGTTTTATGTTGTAGTCCTCTGGGGCAAATAATAATTCATGATATTGGACTTTATCTATAAAACTGAAATTGATTTAAGTTACTATTATCACAGCCCTTTGAGGCATGCTTTGTCATACTGGGCTGATAAACTTTGACTTGACTAAAAGAAAAACAGTAACTTCATATATAAAAAGGTTACATACAAAAGAACTTCAAGTCTTGTAAAACAGATCATATACTTTAAAAAAAGGCATCAACATTTATATTTTGTCCTTACTGTGTTGAATAGTACAGATTTTGTCCTTTGTTGTCTGACAAGAGACATTTGACTCAGAATCATTTTTTTTTAGGAATCTGACTGTCAATCAATAAAAGCTGACATAACAGCAAAGAACAAGCACGACAAAGCTTGAATAGTAGACGTTTTAGAATAGTCAGGACTATGATGTACACAAGTATGTGAAAAAAATAGGTGTGCCAAAATATATACCATAAATGTACATGAAGAGTACCAACAGTAGAGATGAAATTGTTTGTGTAGATGCACCACATATTTAGTTTTATTTCTTATAATTTCATAAAACAGCAGGGTGATGATTGGAAACTGTGCCCACTGTGGCACTGAGACCTGCTTTATTTTGTCTTTATTGACGTTCAGCTGACCTCTGACCTCCCAGCAGAAACCAAATAAAATGACAAAATGAGACTAAATAAGCCATGAATTAGACTTAACATGCCTCTGTGTACTTCATCCATAATTACATGCAGGTTTTATTCAATTAGTTTAAGGTAACAGTGATGTATCTGTGATATTTTTTACCCAACCTAATTAATCTCTTAAATACTTTGCAGTTTTATGCAAAGTTTTGCCAAAATGCTGCACTTTAGGGAAGACTTAAGGAATGCATTTTGTAAGATGAAACTTATGTTAGAAATTACAAAACTTACGCGCTGCAAACTCGGTGTTGTCCACCTCCCTGTCGTTGGTGCAGCTGCCCTGGTCCAGCCGTGCGTCCGCGGCCGCGCAGCAGTAGCGCAGCGAGCAGGAGCCGCAGCACACGGTGGCGTCCGTGGTGTCAAAGTCCTCCGGACACTGGAAGCCATCGTGATAATTCCCATTAGCGTCCAGCCAGCCGTGGCAGTACTCCCCCTGCGCGTCCGATATCCGCAGATTCCAGGTCAGATATCCCAGCAGCAGGCAGTTCAGCAGGCGCACCATCCCGGCAAGCCGCTGCGGTTCACGGGTCCCTGCGTCCGCTGGGCTGCAGCTCCCGGCCACCGAGCGTCGGTCCCGGTTACAGACTCTTCATTTAGACTACTTTTTTATTGATAGAAAAACGCAGCGATCCCGAGATGCAAAGTTATGTCACCGTCATCTTCCCACCATCCATCGTGTTGAGCCAAAAGTTCCCAAATTGCAATGTGAGAAAATCCTTAATTTGATCTCCTCTTTTCTTTTTTTAAAGTTACTAAAATATCATCACTCAACTTTCTTCTCCTCCAAACACATCTGCTCCGCGTTTCTCTCCGCTCTGCATCGAGTTGCTCCTGGGGTCGTTTGTTGATGTCGGTGCAGAAGTTGTGCGCCCACTTCACTGAGGAGCTGCTGCTTTTGTGACTCTGGCTGTGTACGCGCGCACGTAACTCCCATTAAGAGACGTGCGCGTTCACGTGGTGGTGGTGGTGGTCGCAGCGGTGCAAAAGGATTCACATAATCATGCAGGAGCCCAAACAACATGCAGAAATGATCTTAATAAGCTCATTGAGCATGAGAGGAGGCCCACAGTGCTGCAGGTGTGGACAGCTGAACACAATGTGAGTTTGTATCAACCATTTTTTTAACATTTAAGACCAAACAATACAAATGCCTTAAATATACAAACAAAATGGACGATGTCATGCGAAAATAAATGAAAACATTTAGCCTAAAGTGGCGTTATAGCCCTAAACGTTATCCTCTTGTAACGAATGAAAAGTCTAAACTGTAAGAAATAGAAAATACTCTTGTTAGATGAAATGAAGTGCCCGCAGGTGTTTTTGGTGTGAACTAGCCGGAAGCTAAAGTTAGCTGAAGTTTAGTTTAACTAACTTTACTGGGTCCATTTGTTAACATCTCATCTTCTCCGCTTGTGCGACTGTAACCATTTAAATCACCATTTTAATCTAAAACCACTTTTTATTTGGTATTTGCAGTGTTTAAACCTGTATTTTGTGGAGTGTCTCTTCCAGTTGCACCATTAATGGGTGGCCTGGGGGGGACACAGCCACATTGCTTCCTGAAAATAATTAGCGGCCTCCATGTTTTTGTTTTAAACTTGCTTGTCCCCAGTGAATGTTTCGTTCCTTACAATCTTTCAAGTTACAGCTCTATATTTGTCTATTTTAGGCAAATGACAACCAGTCTATCTGAAAAACGATGAAACTCATGAAAACACAGATAGATATCACATTAAAACCAGACTTTTGTGGAACCAGATTGGTTAACTGTACTGTTATTAGTCTATGCACATAATTAGTTTTTAAACATCCACTGTAAAATAAGATACTAAAGTATATCAACATGTGATTCCTCACAGGTCCAGGTGGATATTGAAGGAGTTTTTCTCTTGGTTGCTGCAAGTAGAAAAACTCTCACCCTCCCAGGGTGAGCGCAATGTTCAGAATTCTTAAAAGCAACTCAATAAACAGCAAATAACTGAATGTCCACACAAAATTTAGAATTTTGAGTTCAAACCTTTT
>NW_024611861.1:0-3544 GCF_008729295.1 Plectropomus leopardus
AATAGTAAATAGAAGAATTGATATAAAATAATAATTACAAGAATTACTTTAATCAAAAGCCAGACTAAATAAATAGGCTTTCAGCTGTAGCTTAAAAACGTTCACAGAGCCCGCTTCTCCTTTAGCTTTTGGAAGGGAATTCCATAATTCTGGAACAAAGTTAACAAAAGCTGGACTCACTACTTTCTTGTGGGTATAATTGTGCATATTTTTAAAACAATGCAATGTAGGTTGATCCCAAAGCAGTAAGAGCTTTAAAAACAAGTAAAAACACCTTAAAATCTTTTCTGAAAGATACTGGGAGCCAGGGGAGTGTAGCTAACACTGGGGTGATATGCTCCCTTTCATGTTTTGGTTTAACATCTAGCAGCACAATTCTGGATAAGCTGGAGTTTCAAAACTGGAAGGCCAGTAAAAAGAGTACTGCAATAATCAAATTGATTTGAAATAAAAAAACTCTTGGGGACACACTCATATTTACTGCCAGAAAGTCAGGTGATGTAATACAAAGACTGAAGGTCCACATACAGAGGAAGTCGTGGTGAATGGGTCAAACAAAGGACTTCCACTCAGGACACCAGGTTCATGTCCCCTGTAAGTCAGTGTTGGCTAGCTATTTTTAAACTTCGATGACTTCGTATTTTCAATTTTCAGGATGTATAAAGCTGCTGAATGCACACTGTGTATATAAACTTTGGCAGAACCCAGTTTCTATACACAGTGTGCATTCAGCAGCTTTATACATCCTTAAAGCTTAAAATAATAAATCAGCTAATTCTAAAAATAATAAGCCAACACTGACTTACATACAGCATGCAGAACGTAATGCAACACAACATGTGAGGCCCCCCTGCAGCTGACCCCGAGTGGGCCCCTTTCCCTCTTTCCTCATTTCAGATGCACAACCAAATTTAACAGACCACTTTATAAACACCGGACACAGATTATTGTATTGAGTAACTGTTTCCTTTTTAATTTTTCCCTTTACTTGATAGGACAGATATATCAGCATGATACCACAACTTTCTTCCTATGTGGACTCTTCACGCATTATATTACGTCACCTGACACTGGCAGAATTATTTTTCCTTGTAAATTTATCATTTTAATCTCAGGTATACTGAGTTTTCCATCAAAGTATTACTCCCCCTTTTTAAAAAACCTACAATGGCCTTCTAAACAAAGACATTTTTTTAAAAAAGCATGAAGCAATATTTCATGATGTATCACCTCAGAGAAGAAAGCAGTGACGGTGATTCTCTGGCATTCGTAGATGTTGTTCAAAGAGGGACACAGACACTCCACAATGGCGGGCAACCTGGGACCAGCGTGCTTAGCCATCGCCCTACAGACGAGACAAACACCCAAAATTATGCGAGCTTGAAGTGAAAAGTGGATTATTATTCAGTACATAGATTAACTAGTTATTATAGAGAGAGACAACAGTGAGAATGCAGGACAGGAAATATGTTTCAATCCTTCATTAAGATACGAATAATGCTTTTTGTTATTAAAGGTATCCTATGCAGGAATTTTTGGTCACTAGTTGTATACAGTATCACCTTACTGTGATTCTGTAAATTCATCTTGGATGTGCGCTGCTGCTGGTCTAGCACCTGATTGCTATTTTTTGTAAAGTGCTTACGTCACCTGTGTTCTGTGCCCAGGAACGCACCTTGCTAGTTGTGTAACTCCTGTAATGTGTGTATTCTGTTCCTTCACTGCATCCCAGGCATTATCTTCATCCAGTCTCTTCATCACTTCATCTAACTGGGCCCGTGCTAACAAGATGCGCAGGGCATCAGCTGCAACCCTGAATCACAGAAAAACGATTATGTGAAATTGTTATCCCTCACACATACACTTTAATTAAATATTTATAGAGCCAACTCATCTTGAATTTGCTAATGAAAAAGTAAAAAAAAAAAGCCTACCCTGCCACATGGACGGAGGCAGTGTGTTTGGTGTTGTTGTCCCTCGGTGCTGAGACCCCGACGCTTGATCCGAGTCTCACAGTCAGACATGAGAAGAGCTGAGGAAACTGACTGACTGCTGGCTCCTGACTCTGTCCATTTAACAGCAGTTCTTTAAGACCACATGTCATCTGGAAACAAAGAACACACACACACACGCCAACACACTAAAACGTGAGAATCACCTTTTTCTGCACTATCTATTTGATGTGGATGTGATGGCTAATGCAGAAACCAGCTGAAGAACACTGTGCAGGTCCTTAAAAATGGCTGTAGCAAATGTCTTTGTCCACACAGAAAGAGTGTATCCGTCTCTTGTGGATTTCGATGGAAGGCTCTTATTCTAATCAACACAGCATTTCACAGGCTGTCGTAACTGCTGGTGTTTCATTCACAGAAAGGGTCATGTAACAGCTGCCTGAAGCATGTTTTATTCATTCAAACATTTTATTCCAATTTATGCCTCTAACTACAGTGACTGTATATTACACAGACGTGGGACTAAATTTGCTGCTGCTGCTGCTCTGCTACATGCAGCTTTTGCCACACAGGCTTTGTAGACGTTATTCAGCGATTATAATCCAATATGCCTCTCATCAAATTGAGCGGATATCAGCAATTTTTCTCTAGTATCACTGAATCCACCTTTAAGAAAACTGTAAATGATTAACACATATCTGTGAGTGTTTGTGACTTACAGCCAGTGGCTGATTGGTGGCCACCTTTGTTGTCCCTCCTCTGATCACTGACTCCCTCTGGTCAACATAGGGCGCCATGATGAGAAGCTTCTCCATCACCATCTCAATGATCTGACTGGCTACAATGGGGTCTGCCCCCAGGGCCATCCACATCTCACTGGTCCAGCTGGACACAAAGACAGAAAAACTTAATGTTTAGGGAACTTCGATTCACAAAAAAAAGCAAGTGACAAGAAGAAGGTGAGTGAATGTAATTTGTGAAAACAATTGTGGTCATGCTGAGGTAGAGGACTTCATGAAGGTTTTGTATATATACCTGTCAAAGGGAATTGGTTGGTTTACTAGTGTACTGATAACAGTCTGCAGATGCTGAGAAGCCAGGATTAGTACCGTCTGTCCCACTGCCACTCTCACCTACACACAGACACAATGAAACAGCTCCCTCAGTGTGACTGAAGTTCAACTTAAGTGGCTATAGACCATGATGTTTAAGATATAATTACACATTGAGCAGGTCTTTACTTCAAAATAAGCCAAAAGGCCTCATAATCAAATCTTTATATCATGATTATTCAAAATATAATAAGAGTAACAAAAAAAGTATTAAATAATGAATATTCATGCTATATTGTCATACAGATGTCAGTTCATACCTGCTCCTCTGTGATGTTCTGCAGACGTACATGTAACACCTCTAGCATCTCTGGGACCTAACACACAAACAGACACTCTGTGGTTTTCATGTACAGTTGGTATGTGAGTCAAATAATTGATGTCTATATAATTATTGACCTCGGCAGATGCAACAAAGGGCTGTGTGAGAGCCTGTGTGTGTGTGTGTGTGTGTGTGTGTGTGTGTGTGTGTGTGTGTGT
>NW_024611862.1:0-1237 GCF_008729295.1 Plectropomus leopardus
ACAACAATCCTCTCCCGTCTCAATTTAGAAACCAGAGGAGACTTTGCTCGGAGAATTGAGGCGGCATCTGATCCAAATCCTTGAAATTAATTAAGAAAAATGAGCCATCAGTGCTTTAACTGATGACTGTAAGCCTGAGTGGCATTTAAATTTGTGCTCAATGAGCAGTTCGTTTGTTGCTGATAGCTATTGTCTGATTCGTCCTCTGCAAAATGGAGCAGATAATCTCTCTCAGACGTTACAAGTGCTGATGCTGCAGGATGATGGAGCTGCTCGTGATGCCAGCTGGGCACCAGAAAGATGCTAATGAGGGACGTCTTGATGTCCACTCCATGTCTGGCCCTCCTTCCTCTTCCTTTGTCCCTCTTGCCAACTCCTGTCATATCTCTCGTCTGTATTCGTAGTACATCACATCCTCCTCCTCCTCGATCCTCCACCTCCTCTTTTTAACCCTTTGAAATCTAGAACATCACTTTTCTGCCAAAAGGGCACCAAGTAACTTTACAAGGGATGTCTCACAAATTACAAGAAATTAAAAAAAAGGGGGAAAAATTGTCTTGAAGAGAGAGGGAGAGAGAAAGAAAGAAAAAAAATATTGGAAGATAATAATACTAAAAAAAATAGGTGAGATGTCCAAAAAACTATATTGTGTCNAAGTACACTGTGGTACTAAATGGCTACTTTCACTGATGTGACTTTTGTATTTCGGCTGTTGAGACTATTATTTTCTCTTTGGTTTTTAGGGATCTGGAGCTGCTAAATGAGGAGATTCACAGTTTCGTCACTTTTACTACGAGGAGATGGTTTGGAGGAGGAAGAAGAAGAAAGTCTGCTCACTGTAAGCTTCAGCACACACCGTGTCTGTAATAATGTTTAATATCCAAGAGGGGGCATTGTTCATTTTCATTCATGTCCTGTGAGTCAGCCCTGTCACTGTACCACCACAAGTCAGAGAGCATGAAAAAGGCTCATGGCATCCTCTCGAGTCAGCATTTCAGCGCACAACAATCCTCTCCCGTCTCAATTTAGAAACCAGAGGAGACTTTGCTCGGAGAATTGAGGCGGCATCTGATCCAAATCCTTGAAATTAATTAAGAAAAATGAGCCATCAGTGCTTTAACTGATGACTGTAAGCCTGAGTGGCATTTAAATTTGTGCTCAATGAGCAGTTCGTTTGTTGCTGATAGCTATTGTCTGATTCGTCCTCTGCAAAATGGAGCAGATAATCTCTCTCAGA
>NW_024611863.1:0-5081 GCF_008729295.1 Plectropomus leopardus
CAGCTGAATGCAAACCAGTCTAACATGCATACATACATCATCCCAGGTCCAGAAACGTTCAGTGTGGCTGATGCCTGATTCTCTGTAGTATTCCTCTAAGGGCGGCTCGAGCAGAATTACATCAAACTTGCACTTCAGATCCTGCAGGTCAAAGTGTTCGGGATCAGCCTGGAGGTACCTAAACACACAGAAACACATTCTAAATGCGGTCTCAGTAATTCAAGCTATTGTCTGTGGGTGTAATCACAGTGACATTCAGGTAAATATTTACTCAAGTATTCACATCATCATTTAACATACATGGGAGGGGTGTTGGTGGAGGAGATAAGCTCGTCCTTTAGTCTGATCAGCTCTCGAAGCTTAGGGTATTCCTCAAATCGGTCAGCCAAGCCTGGACCATAGACAACAGCAAAATGAGAACTACAAACCAGCATGAACATGTACATAAAACGAACACACACAGGCATACACTCACCGACATCTCGAATGAAGTTTTGAGGCCTGTGCCCTGTGTCGACAAAGTGCTGACAGTAGTCATTGTGAGGATTCAAACTCTGGGTTCCCTGAAAATGAATAAAGTGACAATGCACATATGCATAGGAGGATGTGTACTCAAGCATTTTAATACACATTTGATTGATTTAGTTTGGCAGGTTTAACAGAAACTGCAAGTTCTCATCCATTTTCTGCAATATCTACAATTTTTTTTAACATTTTAATTTTTTAATAAGGAAAAATACTTTTCTACATAAGGACCTTGCTTTTGTTTTTTATTATGTGACTGAACAACACTTTGGAATTTTGAAATAATGCATTGCAAACACACTATTTATTTCAACAAAAGGAGATCATGTGTGCACGTAATCACATGCTATGTTTGTGTGTGCTTTATGTCAGAGGCTTTTAGTGACTCATTCCCACTAGTTACGCATGAATAGTTTCTATACAGTGAAATTACACACTCTGGCTCATGTCCATCGATAAACTGGTTCTAACCAGTTATATTCATGCTGCAGTCTGAAATTACAGGTTGATGCCAGGTGAGTCATGTGACTGTTAGCGACATTCCACTAACTTAGCTCAAGGTTAAATGAAAGGCATAGATTCAACCTGCCAAAGAAAACTTGTCGTTCCAGTTTTGGATCAGGTATTTCAAAAAACTTTTGTTTATGTCACTGTTTGATGGTTTGGGATAGGAATGGCCAATGGTCTCTTGATGTACACCCCAGACTTTATCTGAAAGTTTGGGTTGTTTTAGGTCTTTCAAGTCAGCCAAATGCTGCAACAGGTTTCCATTTTGCATCATACCATCACCAAGTCTAGTTAGAGCATTTTGTGAATGTGGGTAAGTTTGGATTTTTGACTAATTACCATCACAGCATCTTCTGACATTTAGCAAGTTGAAATTTAAAATAAGAATTGTTTCATTTTAAGTAAACATTGCAGTAGAAGACATCAGGAATTGTTGACATGTGCAGTGTGTGTCTGACCTAATTCCCCTTGATGTGGCCATGCCTTGCTTTCTCGTTTGTTGTTATTATAAAGTTGAAAGAGACGCATTTAATAAATATACATTACAGACGTAATGTACAACCTTGGAAAATGAAAGGTGCACAATTATGACCCAAAAGGATCATAATTACTTATTTCTTTAAGAATAAAACAGTGTTATTGCATGTGACATGATAAAAGAACTATCTAGTTATGTCACCTCATCCCTGATCTGCAGAGCACTCACTATCACCTAAGATCCAGATCATCCACTCCACCATAACTTCTTCCCCTTCCTTGTGGGTGTATGTGCAGAAGGATTTGTTTCAGTAAGAGTTCTGTTCCCTCTGCCATACAAGCTTTTAATAATTCACCCCCCATATGTAATGCAATTGAAGTGTGTGGTGTCTCGTATACCAGTTCATTTGTTTGTCTCGTCATGTATTTGTGATATGCACTCGGTCTTTCCTACCTGTGTGTGCAGCTGTGGAAAAGAACAAACTAACTAACTAACTAAAACCATCTCCACTTTTAAAACTGTACAGCAGTACACCTGTAAAAAGAGCCACCTTCAAATATGCAGTTCTTGAAATATAATCAGTCTCCACAATCAATCACGAAGGCACAAATAATTACAGCAGGTGAATATATCACAGCAGCTCATTCCAGTTAAGTTTCCAGTCCAAAAATGCTTTGAATGCTCTGAGTTGTCAGGCAGTAAAACCCAATCTGAAAACTTGAAATATGTATCTTTTTATGAGGCTCTTCTTCCTGCTACTCTTTTAGAAATGTTTCTTGTCATGGCTAAAAATGAGTAACACAAAAACAACACCAACGTATCCAATAAAAAACATTTCAAAAATGTCACAATTAGTTTTTGTTGATATTTTCTAATGTAGCTACTTTCTACATTCATTCAGCCAGTTCATCTACCTCAGTGAAAAACAAAAACATGGCTTTCCGTGTTACAACATAATTAGTGAGACAAGATATAAAATATGTATAAAAAGAGACGTCGTGTGTGTAAGAGAAAGAAAAAGTACGTTTTCTAACCTTGAGGAAAGTACTTGAGTCCTTGTACACCTCCTCATATGGGTTGCTTTCATCCGGCTGCTGCACCTCCACCTCATCCTAACGCACAAAAACACAATGAGGTTCATATTTTTGTCTGCGAGCCAAACCTTTATATGCGCGTGATGCATGTGTGGGTGGTGGATGAATTCAACTGAAAAGACACTGATCATAAATGAGTGAAATCACAATCACTCGGGGACTACCCATACTGACAAATAAATAAGTAACAAAGAGAGGGAAATACACCAAGCATATTAAAGGGCTGACAATAAAATAGTAAAGATTCTAATTTTCAAAACTGTCAGCCAGAAGAGTAAGCGGGGACATTTTTGACCCCCTTGTTCTGCCCACATGTCATATTTACCCAAATCTTACACCTGAAAAAAAATATTAAAGAGTCAAATAAATCATGTTAGCAGCTTATGTTGTCTGAGTTAAACAATTTTGGGTGGTGGCCAAATTTACATTCACAGCCTGCAGCTAAAGCCTCATACAGCCAAATGGAGCAGAGCAACACACACACTGACTTGCAAAGAGGACATTATCCAGAAAATATTTCATTAATTATATCTGTAGCTATCTGTATCTGGATCTGTAGCAAATAATTAAGAGCAAATCATAAACCTGCTGCTGAGACTACTTTCAAAAAAGCCAGCAAATAGCCTGAGATCCTCAGGCAAGGGCCCACCGCCCAGACAACAGACCAGGAGGGACGAAATCTGGTTTCCGGTGCCCTTAGGAACAACCTGCCTGAGAAGACGTTTTTGTTCAGTCTGTCATCTTTTAAAACACTCCCCCATACATTCTTTTTCAAATATGTGTCCTGAGTTTAGTCGTCTGCTCTCTCATTGCGTCTGTTACACACTCTGTTTTATCTGCTTGTGCTGTCTCCCTCTGATAATTTTTTTAACACTCTAATTTTGTTTTCGTACTTTAAATTTCAGTATATGGTGTAGAGCATGATATCAACACAATGCTGATAAGAGTGTTGTCATGATCTATAGAACCAAAGAGGACGAAGGTCTAAAATTTCCTGTCTTCAAATTGTCTGATAATAATCTCGATGTATGCAATGGAGTAAAATATCTTGGACATTTTATAACAGCACAAATGACAGACAATGATGATATTCAGAGGCAATGCCAGATGATGTATGCTCAGGTAAACATTCCCTCACATAAATCAAGTATGTGTTCATATCTCTGTTCAGAGCATATTGTACACCACTTTATACTGCCCACTTGTGGTCTAAGTACTAAAAGCAAAGTTTACAGAGTTTGCATGTAGCTTATAATAACACCATGAGAATATTACTCCAGAGACCTTGTTGGTGTAGTGCCAGTGAAATGTTTGTGACTGCAAGAGTCATTAACCTCCAAGCTGTCACAAAGAATCTCATGTATACATTTATCTGCCTGCTTAATGACTCTGAGAATGAATAATACAATTTATACCCTACATAAGGTACAGCACTACATGTCACCAATCCCAGCTGTGGGGACGGTGGTATAGTTGTCTCTTTGTAAAACATTCATATATATTGGTTTATTATTTTTATACTGTGTTTGTTTATGTATCTATTGTCTGTGATGTTTTTTTTAATATATGGACCTGGAGTCTGAAAGAAAGGATTGAATTGAAGTGAACTTGTTAGAACAGTGCTATATTAATCAGGTTTATTATCAGCCAACAGTCAGTTAGAGCCTTTTTAGCCCATGTAAATTCATAATGTTCACCTTTTGTTCTTCCACATCTTCCTCTGTGTCCTCACCCTCCATCTGTCCCTTCCTTTTGGAAGGTACGACTGAACTGTCAAATGAAGCCCTGCAAAACACAAACAGTACTTTAAGAAATTCAGTGTCTTGCTGGAGCACAAAATCAACATTTTAGCACTGGTGATGACAAAACAAAACTGCCAAGCAAAATAGAAAAATGTTCACAAAATCATGTTGAATGTAGGAAAGCAGGTGAATCTGACATGCTCAATATGTGCACAATTACAAGGACTATATGACATTAAGAACTCAAAAAGGCTTGAACTGATAACTAGAGCTGTGACAGTTACTCAACTAATCAATTAGCAGGTCGAAATAAAATTAATCCCCAACCGTATTGATAACCAATTGACTGTTTCAGGTAAATTTCAGGCAAAAATGTCTTGGTTGGACAAAAGAAGCAATTTGAAAACATCACCCTTTTGTTGACATTATGGAACAAACAATTGATTATTTGTATAGGCAGATCAGTCAATGATGAAAATAACTGTAACTGCAGCCCTACTGGCAGCTTCTCTGGATGACAAGCTTGGCACTTTCTTGTCTTCTTCATGCAGAGTCCCCCGCATTTATACACATGTAGCAACTGCAGCCTTTCCCCCCACTTTTTGCAGGTATTGAATCATGTCTTACCTGCATATTTCTCTTGTTTCCTCTATCTCTTTTAGCTCATCTTTACTATTTAGGACAGCTCCGATACTGTCTGCGCTTTCAGCTCCCAACTGTGGTTAGAAAAAAATG
>NW_024611864.1:0-3381 GCF_008729295.1 Plectropomus leopardus
TAAGCCTCTGTATTTGTTTTGAATTCCACGCTGCTTATTTATCATTCTTTTCATTTTGGGTTTTTTGTAATTTTTTTCCAGCTCTGCAGTAATTTCAGAGCCTTAACTCCCTCCGCCTGTCCTCCTGTCAGCAGATTCACTCCAACTGCTAATCCTCACTCTGTTGTTTCTCATCTCCCCATTACCTCCCTGGTATACATACTCGTCCACGTTTGCCAGCTCCCTGCCAGTTTGTCTCTGTGCTACATCTCTCAGATTTCCAGCATTTAAAATACTTTTTGCATCCTCTGTTTCTGTTTTGTACATGTGCCCTCTGAGTCATGCTCATGGGTTCTCTGAACTGTGACGGAGTATCTGACCACATGCTTATTACTGTCCGTGCAGGATCACAGGGTCAATTCTAAGGCTTGACTTTAACCTTTTACACTGGCCGCTGTGGCAAGTGGTTTTCTACAGTTAGTAGCCACAGTTCTGTTTGTGAGAAATCATATTCATCATATTCTGTGCTACAATTTAGTCAAACATCTATCTGTACAGCCCATTTAAATGTGAAATGACAAAAGCACAACATAAACACCTAAATCAAGACAACAATAACACTACGGTCATTGAATATTTAGCTGTGATAAGTTTGTGCGTTAACTCTTTTTTAATTTAGGTCTAAATACATGATGAGCCAACTGGTTTCTGTCCAGTCATATTTTTCACATGTTCGTGTCTCTATCTGCCATATATGGACTGTTACTCTGGATAAAACACTGAAGGCTAAAACACTTCTACAATAAATCCCCATTAACACTGTAAGCAGAAGCAAAACATGCTCTTACATTTCTTAATTGGGTGCATATTCTTTTTTCTGACTCACTTCTTTTGACTCTGCTGTATGTGAGATGTACTGTAGCTCTGAAGCAACAAAAAATATCCACTGCAGCAATATAAACAACACATGTACCCTCACTCTTGGTAAATCTGTCGCACATGTGAGTGCAAATATAGGTCACTGAAAGCCCAAATACTGAAAAACACATATTATTTCAATCTCTTTCATCTACTTTTCCAATTAAAATTCCCATACATATAGCATAAAGGTTGAAAAAGATTCCGACTGACAGCATTATACACTGCATATTCTGTATCAGCATGTTCCAACATTTCATCGAAGCTACAGTATGTGGTATTTGCCTTGAATTAAATCTTTATACCTAAGACTCATTTCTCTGCACTGCTTAAATGAAAACGTTGCAGGTATTCTTAGGATCACTTCATATATATTTCTCCAGATTTATATATCATTTTCATGATACATTTGGTATTTTTCCTCTTCACTATATTAAAAGAAAGATGAATTGGAACATACCTTGGCCAGTAATGATTATGTACGGACTGAGAGTGAATGACAGTGAGATTGAAGAGGTAAAGAAAAGAAAAGAAAAGAAAAGAAAAAAGAATACTTATTTGCACCAAGGTGAGGATAGTCACATTGCAGCTATTCAGCTATTTATATCCTTCCCTACACACGTTGTTATGGTTTCCATTGCATACTGACTGTGACTGACAAGTACTTATCAAGTTAAAGCGTCAGAGTTGGAAGTGGTTAGGACTACAGCAAAGAGGTAGAGCTAGTACAAGATATTCTCAGACAATAAAGTGGTAAATTTATGAGAAAAATCTCACAACGCCAGAAAGTCAGATGAAGTAGCTTTAAGAGCAACATAGTCCGTGGAAATGGTGATATGTGGTGGATGAGTGGGCACACACAAGAGACAGGGGTTTGAGTCATGTGAGTCAATGTTGGCTCATAATTTTTAGACTTAGTTGACTAACTTGTTGAAATCCATAGTTGTCATGTCCATTTAAAGGCTTTTGAACTTTTGCAAAACAGCATGCCTTGAACTTTTTTGGTTTTGACTTTCCTGACAAAAAAATAACAAGTCTAACCTTTCCTTCCTTTTTGCCATCTATTGGATGCCAGCATCATGTTTTAATGGAAGTATGAGGCCAGTGGAGTTTACATTTTAAAATGGACATATCTATTTTCGTGAATCGAGTATAAATGAGCGTTAAATCGGCTGAATGAAGGCTTTGTACATGAGCTTTATCAGAAAAGCTGAATACACTCAGTCATCTTAACATTATTTATTGATGTTGCTAGGAAACCCAGGAATATACACGTGTGGTGGAAATAGCCAGCATGTTCTCATCTCAACCCGTCACACAATGCTGCTCTGTAAGTGACATGAAGGGAACTCCAGACTCCCGCGCAAAAGTCAGTTGTTTGTGGGATCCTCTACCTCCTCACACACCCGCCCTATAAGCACAATCGCACTCCTTATATTAAGTGGTTATCAGCACTGTTATAAGTGCATTGTAGCTGTAACATTCTTTCAGCATTACAGGTGCATGTGTGTCTTTTAGCGTTACAGGTACATGCATGTCTTTCAGCGTTACAGGTGCATGCAACCGGTTCTGTCCAGCTGCATCCTCAAGTGCACATTGCACATTGCATGTGGATGCGCGGTGCTGGCCAAACGTCTGCCAGCTTATGATAACAACACCATTGGTTCTGTCTGAGCGCATTCCCATCTGACGTCATCTGGCCGCGTTCTGCTTGGACGCAGACGGTGGCTTTTGGCGTCAAGCTAGTACGCCAAAAGCACTGACAGAGTGGTGCTATTTCACGAGTTGGAAGTGAAAACGGGCTGAAATTGTGACGTTACACATTTGGCTATGGACAGCTTAAACAGAGACGTCTCTGTCATAAACATGTTTGATTATTGGAAACCTACATTTTGTTTTATTTTGACCCTTTCCTCTGGACCGGGAAGTGCACTGACTGGCTAGCCTTTGACTCTCCACACCAAAAAGGTTTATTCTTAAAAATTAAGAATACTATGTTCAGTCTAAGCTCCATAGGCTATACTGATAAACACAGTATGCTGGAGGAAAAATGGGAGACTTGCTTATAAAGCAGACTCATCCACATACTGCTCCTGCCTGCTGCACAGCTCAGCCTTCGCATTACGTTTATCTTCATTTTGATATCTGAGGGCCTAAAACAAACTGCACTAAATATCTTAATCAAATGAAATAGCCATGAGCAATGCTGGAATGATTTCTATATTCTCAGTTCAGACACTGCTAGGTATTTTAAAAAGTCATGTGTGAGCCTTGAGGTTTTACTTCTCTTTAGATTTAGAGTCTGCTCTCAGTTGAAATGATAACATTTGTACAATATGCATATATAAAACAGTTTGCATGTATGTTATCTTTTGCTTGTAATGGCTGTAGCCTGTGTCATTATCATGACAAACCTGTGAAACTGTTGACCAATGTTGTAACAACAATGTTATGTTGTGTTTTCAACATTTTTTTTTTTTTTTT
>NW_024611865.1:0-3428 GCF_008729295.1 Plectropomus leopardus
GCTTAAGTAAAGTGTATGAAATCATTTTTTAAAGAATTTTAATCAGTTTTTCGGATGTGCGTGCCCTTCACTATGCTTGTTCCCTTAGAATATGAATAAGTCATTAAAATAATCTGCAGATTCATCACTAAAAACTTGCATCTCTCCTTTGCTAGTGGACTACTAAAGCGGACTGATTAAAATTGCACATGTGTTATTATGTCCAATGTCTTTTATCAAATAAATGCATGGACTGGACTCTTCATAAAGACAGAAATTAGAGTTTAAATCCAAATTCATTATAGCATGAAACCATTATTAAACCTCTCTGATGCAGAAACGTTTTGTGTGTCAGAATCTAGAAAACTGCATTAATATATAGGTTACAACAACCGGAAACAGGCCAATAATACATGATTTTATGTTAATTTACTAAAGATATGGAGTGCTTTTTGCAATCAGAGGGTTTTCTGAAGACAGCGAGACAAGGAAATGCAAGCTAATTATTAACTGTCCAGTGGCGCCTTGCTGAGTCACTTTGGGCCAACTAGAGTGGCGAAAACAAGCAGCCTCGCACAGGTCAAAGCCAGACAAGTCTACCACAGGTGGGAGTGCCAGAAACCAGCTCATACAAAGGCTCCACCTGTCATGTGTAACTAAGCAAACTTTAAACAAGCTAAAGTGTTTCTAGCTGCAAAAGAGCTAAAGAAAACCAAATCACACAAAAGACAAAAGAGGGGTGCAGATTTGAGGAATCCAAGGACAACGCTGTATTATTTTACAGTCCAGCGGGCCAGAAGAGACAAGAGCATACTCCGACCAGCCTGCCGCCTAGTCCCACTCTGGCTCAGTTTGACTCCTGGCTTCACAGAGACCAGAGGAAATGGTCCTGTTCCCAAACACAAACTATTTCCTTCCCCCAACGACCTGCTCCGTGGGAGCCCCGCTCTCGCTTCCGGACAGTTTAACAGCCTCACCACCACGAGCACGGAGCACAGCTTATTGGCAGTTTTCATATCGGGGTACCCTATTAGGGTTAAATCTGAGGGGTTCATCTTTCTGGACAAAAAAGACAAAGCTAGTGCATTAATAAAGATTTTGGGTATATCAGTCTGTCATGTCACTGGACTGATCTCTACTGAAGAGATTAAATAACCAGATTTTATAGAAATCTGGATGAGCAATTTCTGACCTTGATTTCTCTTCACGCTGCTTAACAAATGCAAAGCATGAAATAATCAAAAGCACAATGAAAGTGAAAAAATGTGAACTCAGTCTGATAAAGTTAACGGGCTGGTTGTATAGTTTCCTCCAGCACACGCTAAAAGGATGCACGGAGTCAAGAAAAAAGCACAAACAGGTCCATATTTACCTCTAATGCCAGAGCGGTCTTGTCGTAGGCATTGGGCACCCTCTTCTGTATGGCCCTGGCATACACAGGTCCGTTCTGGAGATTCGGGAGGGGTGTGGGCTGGGCGTACTGACTGGGATCTCCCAGCAGCGGAGGGCCAGACGGGGCTGCAGAGCCGTCAGAGTTCCCTAGCATCCCCATTCCTCCTGGCGGTCCACCAGGTACACCGGGCCCCGCCGCCGAATTTGGAGACGCCGGCCGGTACTTCTCCACATATGGCACTGGGATCATCCCCGCCCGGCCTTCAGAGTTCTGGGCGTTCCACCACTGCTCCTCTGGCTTCTCCAGAACTCGGAGAATATCGCCCTTCCTAAATGGGAGATCCTCCTCGTCATTGCCAGGGAAATCAAAAAGTGCTCGGACATACTCGTCTTCCAGGCGCGGCGGGGGCCCCCCAGGTCCAACGCTGATGAAGGAAGTGTGTTTGGACTTGTTGATGGGCTCTATTAAGGTGGTGGTGTCCAAGTAGTGAATTTTATAGAATTCTAGCAAAGCGGGGAGAGCTTCGAACTCCTGGTCACCGATTCGGAACCTCGGATGGGCCAAACCTGGTGAAAATGAGACAGGACGGAAGAGGAATCAGAAAACTAAGGGTTAATCTCGTATCCAACATACTACCTGCTCTTGCATGTTGAAGTCTGTCAGATCTATTTTTGTAACCAAGCATGACGGTGGTGCTTTCCAGAATGACCAGGAAGGAATTTTGTTTCCTTATTTCGCATGTCTTTCCTCTGTCATATTAGTTTCGTTCCTTCCAATGTGTGTTTTTAAGAAAGCATGAGGAACAAAAATTATCCCGTAATATCGATACTGGAAAAACCCAGCAGGAGAAGAGTGGTTAAAGCCTATTAAAACCTGGCAATATGACACACTTTTGTGTATTTACAACTCTCTCAGGGACGTCTGACGAATTGGATTCAATTCAAAAAGGTGCATCAGGCCAGACCTCAGTGCCATTTGAAAACTAACACCACCCACCATGGATTATTTTAGTGACAGAAACGTGCACAAATCTATATTGGCTTTACTGAAACACTGTGTTGTGTAATATCTGTCTGCCTGAGCACTCGTGCAAGATGTAGAGCCAAAACCAGAGGTATGTTTGCATCTCAACAACATGAAATTGGCACATGCTTCACTGTGTCTGGCCTGCTGTATTCTCCTTACAAGAGAATGTAAAATACACTATTGCGCATCTCCTTTGGTGCAAGTCATGCAAGAATGGTCACATCAGCACCTCCATAATACCGACCCCCCCTCCAAAACCGCTCTGTTATCTTACCTGGACCGGATTGTCGGTTGTTGCAGATGCTGTTAATTATGTAATGCGAGACTTTGGAGTTCTCTGATACCGAGAGCACGTAGTCTCCGGGGCTGGTGATGGAGTCCCGGACCAGAAACACGCCGTGCCTCTGCCCCTGCAAAAGAGACACAGCCTCCTGCCTGGTCAACCGACCCCAGTACCAGCTGCCACGGTCCTCCGCGTCAAAATTTCCGGCCATGATAACCACTCCAAAGCCGAGGCTTCACCGGGCCTTCCCGTCTCTCCCTCCCGTTATCCGCAAGCAAAGCCTTCAACTCATACAAAAACTTTAGCGCCTAGAGCACGTTTAGTAAACAGGCGACATCCGCAGCTGGCCGTTTGGACATCAATTCGCCGATTTAGAAGCGCAACCACCAAATAAAAAGCGCTCCTAGTCAATTTTTGAGCGGAATGAAGCTCTAATGGCAATACAATGCGCTTTAGCGACAGAAATCCAGCTACAATCCAGCGACCGATGACAACTAACTTCAAAAACTGAAATGGCGGATACGGGAAAACAAAAAAAGACCCCACTCACCGGATGTGATGTAATAATTATGTGCAGCAGACGCACATATGCGTAAAGTTAGCCAGCATGTGAGACAGTAACATTAGACTTCCGTTACGAGTGGCACAATAACAACAACAACAACAACAACAATAATGATAACAATAACAACAACAACAACAACAACAACAAGGGGTCTTTTTTTGTTTTCCCGTATCCGCCATTTC
>NW_024611866.1:0-4091 GCF_008729295.1 Plectropomus leopardus
TTCCCTGCGGCCGGGACCAGCAAGCTGCGAGGTGAAAACCCCGTGGAAGCTGCAGACAAAAACATAACTATATTTATTAAAAGCCAGGTTTTCAGCTGTTGTTTAAAAATGTTCACGGAGCCCGCTTCTCATATGTCTTTTAGGAGGGTATTCCATAATTTTGGACCATAGTTAACAAAAGGTCTGCTTGTCTGTTTAAGAGTACAGAAGAGACAAGTGGTTGTAAGTTTCATAATAATCACGCTGTGTGTGGTCGGGCTGTATACGTTTCCATTGAGCGACACACTGTAGGCCGATGTGTTGATTTTGTTGCTGTCAGGTCAAGAAAGTGTTGTTGCAATCATTTGGTGTAAATCCAGTTTGATAAAAAGATATCTACAGGTGTCAATGTCCTTCAGGCCGTGATCATATAGCTGCTAAGTGTAAATCCTGTAGAAGCTGCAGGTGTTCCCAACAGATAATAGCCTACGCTAATAATCTCTAACAGTTGGCAAACTTTAGACTACAAAAACAAAAATTTGAAGAGGAGCAGAGGGGCCTCCGTGGTTTCGTGGCCCAGAGGTCTCTGCATCCTAATCCGTGCTTGGATATCTTGTGTCAGTTGACGTCCACCGACATCTGCTTTCCTAGAGGTTTGGATCAGGCCCGTGTTCTTCTCATTAGAGGTCAGGGGTCACTAATGAGGCTGCTGCATGGGCTCAGGGTCTCTGGTATCGAAGTACCAGAGTTTAAGGAATACAGGTTTTCCATTACTGTGGACCACCAGTCCTCACTTTATTAAAACTTGTCCGTCTTTTAAGTCTAACATGAAAAAACACCTGTGCTGTAGTTAATGCATTAACTGTGTTGATGTGTATTGTGTAAGCATCTGCTCCATGTATGTTTATTAGTACTTGTTATTTTGTCACATTGTCATGTTAAGGAGAGAATTACCGTTTGAATTTGAATAGATAGTACATTTTGGACAGGAGGTTTTTATTATAAGCCCCTTCAAGTTTCTTAACCTCTCCTGCAGAATATTTATGTTTGTTATGATCTACTTGTTTTTATCAAATCTTGTGTGCTAATAAATTAAATTAAATTTGATTTAATTTAATTTAAAGCACTGGCAAGTCAAAAAATACAAGTAGCAGCCAAAGTGATTATAGTAATGTGTCTGATTAAATATAAAACACATGTAAATGAATTCAAATGGATAAATCTAGCATCTAAGACACTTTTTGTAGTTTTAATGGCCTGTGGTTGTAGTCTTCCTCTACTGGGAGTGGGACATGGGAACGTTTCTCGATGTGGCATCAAAATGTCATTCACACAAGCCCTGTGAGACATTTTCAAACATGAGAAAATTTCCTGATTATGTAACCACTGATTGTGGTTGGTAAATGAATTCATTGTGATACCACATCTGCTGCAAGTATGTTGGTGACAGCCGTGAGAGAAGAAGAAATTCACTCAGATCGTTTACTTAATAATTTTATTATTTTAGATGGAATCAGTTTGATTATCATTTTCACTCCAAAAAATCTTTCACTTAAAACAGCTATAGAAAATGTGTAAAATTAGTTTTTTTTCTGATATTTTATGTACTGCAAAAACAGAAAGATTTAGGTTACATCCAAAGCATACGATAATGATCATTTTGAACGAAAACATTTTTTCAATAAAGTCTTTATCATCATGTTTATTTGTGGAGGTGCTCACCTACTGAACTCTCACGCTACACACATGTGAAAAGGATATAAGAGGAGCAGACCTCCACGTGTGTGATCACGTTTCCAGTGAGGCCAATTAATCTTAACAGAATCGCAATTATAGTGTGAAAATCCAGTGTTTGTGGTGCTGTATGAGTTCAGAGATTAAATAAATATCAGGCTTGCTTTACCCTCTTCAAAGAAGAAGTTAATTAAAATGGGCTCCAATATAGAAATCAGTATGATGTTATAGTATCTGGGAATATGGTTGCCTTTCTACATTCTGTTTATTGTCAACTTTTCACTCAGATGGGAGGAAATATATACAAGAGACTGAAAGTACAGTTAATCAAATGCTCAAAGAAATGAGCACAGGTGGTCAGATTTCTATTATATCTGATGTTCACCAGAGTCCCACATATAAACTTTGTACTTAACTTATTAACAACTGAAGAACATTTTTTATCAATTTTTAGCCTCTTCTCCACTCATTTTCTATTTCTTTTTTTGGTGATAACAAACTATATTTGAATGCTTTTTATGCACTCTGGCATCTTATTGACATTCAGAGAACACATCTTTAGAAAAAAAAGTGTCTCTCAAAAAATGCCATTTAATTTCCAGAGTAAGAGTGAATTGTGAATTATGTTAAAATATTAGTAATTGTTAGTAATTATTATTAGTGTTCCTACAGCTTAAACTGATTTTAGACTTTCCAGAATTTCTTGCTTCTTGTTCTTTTTTCTCTTCACTTTGAATGAAATTCAAGACCAATTTTACAATCAACAGAAATGAAGGAAAAATCAATGAGCTGACATCATTTACTTTGGATAAAGGACAATTTTGCCCAAATGTTTATTGCAACATAACACATGGCTTGTTTGGAGGGGAAGACGAGAGTAGAACAGCACTGGAAAATACTTGGCGTTTGTTGGCGAGACCTCTCTGTGATTTTGTGTTTTGGCTCCTTTGCCCAAAACATCGCAGCCAGAAACAAAATACGAGTGTTGTTGGTTCAGCTAAAAGTGAGTTTTTGTGAGGTCTTAATTACCACAAACCTTTTATCAAATTTTATTTTTTTTATCCATATTTTTACTTATTTTTATAAGAATGAGTCAAGTTCTTTGGAGTGAAATTCTGAATATCTGATGTTACAAATCATTAAACCTACTGCAAAAACCTAATACTTTACTTTATAGTACCACTAACTTGTATTTGCAAAATGCATTTTACTACACGAAACCTACCTCTGCGTGAGGCTACATGGAGACTACTTACCTTTTATACTAAGGTAATAGGAAAATGATGATTTCTCCAAAAGTCAGTCTTAAATTTGGTAAAAAATCAACTTAAAAATGATTAAATTTAAGTGTCTGATACCCATTGACACACTGTTTAAGACATTTTAATACCAATGAAGGCTTTTGGTTCAGATTAACAATTTTTAGTCCTTTCTATCAGTATTGAGCAGAAGCAGAACTACTTCTATTCTAGAGTTGGAAAAACATCAGCATATTAAAGGGCAAGGCCCAATGAGAGAGACAATAAAATAGTAAATTAGGGTAGAGAGAGAGACTGGACAAAGTGCTGTGCACGATTAACGACAACCTATGAGGCCGTTCCTGTGTCGGCCGTGCATTGTGGAAACCCAAACCCCACAGGAGAATACCCTCAGCCATGAAGGTTAATGAGCTCAGTAAACATGGAAATCTTCCAGAACATTGTGGGCCTGGGAGGATTTTCAGCTATTTTCCATGCCTGGGTGTGAAGAAAGAAATCACTCAAATTTCAGGCTTGCTTTTGTAGATCAGCACAGAAATGATTCCCTTATTTTCTTAACCCTCAGGGACTGTTTGGTGCATTTTAGGCGCTTTTTATTCTTCAATTTTTTTTATCATTTTGGCTGTGTTCATGCATATGGCATAAACTTTGGCAAGATTTTGTATTTTGGTTTGGTCTTGTAATTTCCAGCACAGCTCCAACAATAAGTCTAAAATACTCTGTGTAAACAAAGTAGTTACATTTATACTGTTAAGTGCAAAAAAATGCACCATTGAAATCCATTTAAACTGCAATTTTTAATCCCACAGCCATCAAAGCATAAAAACATGCATTGTATTATGTCTGGGTCTCATTCATGCTATTTTCACTAGGTGCACTGTTACAGTCAGTGTTGCTGCAAATCACTGATAATCAGAAACAAAAAAAAACCTACTTTTCATTTATTATAGCGAAAGTAATATTTTTTTGGTTTTGTTTTTTTCCCTTCTAAAAACATAGTGGCATCAAGACAAAAATCTGGCATTTAAAGGGTCAAAATTCTAAAGTAAATTAATATTTGATATTTATGATTAGGACTGATGTTGGTTAAAAAATTAACTCAATGAAATTAGAAAATAA
>NW_024611867.1:0-3452 GCF_008729295.1 Plectropomus leopardus
CCTCTACCTCTGCACCTCTGTGGTGTCAAAGTAGAGCTGGTTGATCAAAAAAGAGCCAGTGGATGTCCTAAAATCCTAAAAATGTCTTGAAACCCCATTAACGTCCAAAAATCCTAAATTTCTTAAAACCCTTAAAACGTCCTAAAAAGGAACATTGTAAAATCGAGACGTCTTAAAATGCTCTGATATTTGAGAAACGTCCTGAAACCCTGAAAAACCTGTCCGGGACCTCTGTGACGGGCCCCTGGACTCTGGCCCCCGGCCTGCCTGCTGTACCTGCCATGGTGGGCGGAGCTCCCTGGACAGGTGAGTCGTAGCTCAGCTGAGCCTGAACGCCGTTGGCCCTCCTGAGGCTGGGCTCCGGAGTGAAGAAGGGCGGGGCCGGCTGGCTGTGACTGGTCTGCTGGGTGGCGGTGGGCGTGGTCGGCCCCTCCCCCTCCACACTGGAGCTGCTGGTTTTGTCCGACTGTCAACAGAAAGAGTCGCTTGTTGTTTATTGTTTGTTGTGAGACTCTGCGGCGTCAGACTGAGGTCAGAGGTCAGCACCTTCCTGGGGTCACGTGGCTCGGCGTCCGCGGCGTGGGCTGGCTCCTCCTCTTTGATCGGGGGAGGGGTCTGGAAGGCGGACAGCGGGCTGTAGCAGCGCCCTGCGGCGCCCACCAGGGGCGTTCCCAGGGGGGTCTTCCTGTGCGAGGTGGCCCCTGAATGACAGTCTGGAACACAACGATGACGACATTTCAAAACTTTTCATGACCTTTCAAGGACCCCTTTTTTTTTTTTTCATGCCCCACGTGCCCGACATTTATCAATAATTTTAGTTTTTAGTCTGTGATAAATGATGTCGTTTTGATATTTAAAGAAATGAAGATTTCCATGACCCTGGAAACCCTGATGAAGGTCTCTGTTAACAGGCTGAAGTCTCCAACCAGTGGAAACCAGTAAAGACCAGTAGAAACCAGCAGAGACCAGTGGAAACCAGTTAAGACCAGTAGAAACCAGTTAAGACCAGTAGAAACCAGTAAAGACCAGTGGAAACCAGCAGACTGACCTTCTCTGACTGGGGAGAAGATGTCCAAACTGGCCCGACCGATGACCTGCTGTCCCTCTCCTTCTCTGGACAGCATCTCCAAACTGGTAACTATGGAAACATAGCATCACAGTTCAGAACCATCATCATCCCGTTAGAGTTTAACCCTCCAAAACCCGAGAAACGACGAGCAACTTAAAAGGTAATCTGGTAATAACAAATTCACCAGATAGAAAATAAAAAAAGAAAAGAAAAGAAAGAAAAGAAAATATATCAAATAAATAAAAACACATACAGAAAAAAGCAAACTAGCTTAATAAACTCACCTCAGGAAAGCGCGTACAAAATTCTACGTTCTTCCTGAAGCTTTGTTTAGTAAGAAATGATTATTACGTTTTTTTTTCATCCCGAGTTGCTCGTTCTGTTCCTGATTCATGTTCTCGGGTTTCAGACGTTAAAATGATCGTGAAAGGCTTGTGAACGCAGCACGAGAAAACACACGTCGATCCTGCTGTTAAAGGGTTAAACCGACTTCCTGTTGTACCGTGTGTTCTTCCAAACGGCGTGTCTCCGGTTGTCCCGTGGGTCCCGCAGTCTGGACGAGAGGACAGGTGGACAGAGGGAGACAGAATTTTAACTGAGAACAAACATCACTTTGAGGACATCAGAGCAGACAGTGAACGCATCGTCAGAGCTCCGACCTTCCCGAGCCGGAGAGAAGACGTCCAGGCTGTTTCGTCCAACGCTGCTGAACTTGTCCACAACCGGAAGCTGCTCCGTCCCCTGCTGACCTTCGGCCTCCCGGGACGCGACCTCTGCGCCGGCGCCGCCTGCTGGACACCACGCCGTTAGTGCTGATCGATGGATTTATTGATTGTTCTCAAAATGTCACAAAAATCCTAGAAACATTTTAAAATCCCTGAAATGTCCAAAAACCTAAAAATGTCCAAAAACCCAAAAATGTCCAAAAATGCTAGAAATGTTCCAAATCTCAGAAATGGCTTAAAATCCTGAAAACCTCCTAAAATCCTCGAGGCGTAAATCCCTCTGAGCTCACCTGTGCCTGTGACCTGTCTGTGGGGGGCGGGGCCCGTGGCGGGGGCGGAGTCCGGCTGGCTGTTTGACACCTTGATGGAGGATCTCTTCGTGCTGGCGATCTTTGTGGATCCCAGTTTGCTGGACTGGAGTCAAAAAGACAGGAAGTGATGTCATGATTGACTGACTGTACTCTAAACTCAGGAGAGCGTTAAAGTCTGAGCGCCGCCGTCGCTCAGCTGGTACCTTGTGTTTGTTGGCGTTGCTCTGGAAACGAAGGCAGGTGACGGAGGTTTTGTGCGCCGCGGTGATCCTGGTGGGGGCGCCGGAGTTCCTCAGGTCGTAATGGTAGATCTTCCCCTGAGTGGATCCAACCACCAGACCGGTACCGTCCGGAGTGAAGTCCACCGCGGTCAGGGGACCGTCCACCCGGATCGACCGCAGGACGCTGGAGGAGGTACACGAGCACGCACACGCACACACACGCACAAACACACGCACACAGAACAGATTCAGAAAATTACTTTTAAAAGCCAAAGAAAACTTTCAATGGAAAAAACGTATATTTAAAACGATGAATTAACCCTTTCAAAGTGTCTTGATTTCTGTCAAAAACACGGGAAGCTTTTACAAGTTACAAAAAAATTAATGAAATTTACTGGAAAAAAGAAAAGAGAAAAAACGTTTAAGTCAATAAAAAAGGGTTAAAATAAAAAAGAAAAAAAAAATTTAAAATAAAAATAAAAATACATTTTCCTGTATATCTTTTTTTAATTAATTGTAAACTTTGAATAATTTCTCTCTTTCTGTAAAAACTAATTTTCGGGTTTCTTGGTTTAAGGTTCAAACGCTCGTGAAAAGCGTCTGAACGAGAACACCGATGTACCTCCGGCTGTCCGAGGGTTAATATCTTTTGGACGGTCGCTTGTTTTAATAATTCGATTTTAACGGTAAAATGTGAAATTACTGCAGCGAGCTGCAGATAAATGGTGATAATCATCAATAATCAATAAGAACCGTGTCTCACATCCTGCTGGCCGTGTCGTAGCAGACGATCTTCTTGTCCAGACCGACGCTGACCACCAGCAGCTCGCTCGCGGGCGAGAAGGCCAGACCGGAGCCCGGCGCCTTGTGGGCGCCGTCAAACACGTGCAGCTCCTTCTGGGTGTTGGAGTCCCACAAGACGACGGCGCCGCTGTCCGAGACGCTGCCCAGCAGGGAGCGCCGCAGCGGGGACAGCCTCAGGTCATGGACTGGCTGAGGACGGGGACACGGGGACATTTTAGAGAAATAACAAAGAGCAGAAAGAGTTTCATCAGAGGACGTTTAGTTCCTGAGTACGTACACACACACACACACACACACACACACACACACACACACACACACC
>NW_024611868.1:0-1048 GCF_008729295.1 Plectropomus leopardus
AGGTGACTTCCTGTGACACACCGAGCTTTCTCACTTCATGTCCTATTCCTTCAGGTCACTGACTCGGCTTCTTCCCCCGAGTCTTTTGGCTCTCTCTTGTCTGGAAGATTTCTGGGTTGGCGTCTGAACCTGGATCCTGGCTTGCAGTTCAGCCTGAAGCAGACAACTGCTGCAATTATTATCATATGATATAGTATATAGTATTATACAACAAGTACTTCCAACCAAGTAATCTGATTGGTCCAGAAGACATTTAAGGATCATCATAAACCAGCATATTCTACATAGACACGTTAGAAACATGAAAAAAAGACCAGAAAACAGAAAACTTATCTGCAGGCTATAAACCACTCAGTCAAGATCGAGGCATGATGGGAAGTGTAGGCTAAGTGAATTGGGACTGCAGTGAAATGTGAAAGGCTAAAAGCAGAATATTTCGCAAGATAACAATATTTTATTAAATATGGAAATGATGATACCTTCATCTTTTACTCATTCATTTTGACTCTCCATATGACTGTCATATTAGTCAGTTATTGATTATTGTTATTCTCCATATTACTGTAATAAATGTTTCTCTATCAGCAGTTACACTCAGTGTGTTTCTGTGACTACAAAAAAAAAGCCAAATTTTTGTGTCAGTGCGACTGAATCTGGACCTTAGAAACCCGTTTAAACCTGCCGGTCCACTGAAACCAGAACGGTTTTCTGTCTCTGGGACCAGCACACCCAGACCACTTCTGTTAATGTTCACACTTCAGCCACACCTGAACTGGTCGAAGCATTCTGAGCGTGCTCCGTAGCCGCCACGCTGAATGTAGGTACCACGTGAAGCGGAGAGTTCATACAAAATGTTCAGCGCCGAAAAGTTCTCAATGACATCATCGCTTAGCCCATTAGCCACTCGCTGACCAGTTTGGCTTATGAGGTCAAAGATCAACGGGAAGAAGGTCCAACAGCAGCCAGCTGAGAGGAGGCATGTCTCCACTAGACTGGGACTAGAGCGCCTCTTAACTGAGACCAGAGCGCCACTAAACTGGGACCAGAG
>NW_024611869.1:0-1691 GCF_008729295.1 Plectropomus leopardus
GCATCAGTACTGACATGTGTATTGTTACATTTCTGTAATTGAAACATTTGTCATGTTTCGCAATGGACACTGCATTGCAGACACTGCAGTCCTTTTATTTTATACTTAGAATTCACAACCTTTTTGAATGGCAGAAGTAAATAGAGGACACTCTGTTGCAAATACTTCAAATACAGCTTACAACACGATCTGTATTTTAGTCTCATACATCAATCTCACTGTAATGTAATTTAGTTTTTTTAAAAAGTTTTTTAAAGTTAGTGTAAATCTGCATTAGACAACTCCACATGCTGGCAGCTTTTAACTGGCAACACGAGATAACTGCTTCAAAATGTGACCTTTAGTATTTGGAAATATTTTAATGTCAATAAACTGCAAAAGTGCACTCTCATGTCTACCAACCAGGCTACTGTTTTCCAACAAAAAACACAGGATGAGAAAGGAACAGTCTTTTTTCAGACAGACATGTTCAAGAGACAGATGGGTTCACTCTCAAAGGACAATGCTGATGTTTCCCTTCCCTACTGTTATACTGTACATGCCAATGAGGAGCCGAAACCTGCAATAACTGACAGTGGAAAGTTCTTCATCCATTCCAGGATATACAGTGCTTTATTTTCAGTCTTTATTGAATCTACACAGAAGAACTCAGTAGTAGGGCTTATTATTTTAATTGTTGGTTAATCAGTTGATTTCTTTTCTTAGTTGTTTTGTCTTTAAAAAAAAAAAAAGAAGTGAAAAATACTCAGCACATTTTCACCCAAACTGAATGTTTTGACATTGAAAGATTACTTACAGATTTTGTCCAACCAATAGTTTAAAACCCGAAATATTCAATAAACACGCAAAGTAGAGAATCCTTACATTTAAAATGCTTGAAACAACAGTAATATTTGTCTAAAATATTTAAACTTTGTGCCATACAACATACATTTCTGTACTGCTCATTTGCAACAGGGAATTGCATTTTGTAAGACATTTTAATATCCTGTATGTGCCTGGAGAAAGATAGTTGATTGTTTTGTCTTGTTTCCAGGTCATCAAATAATGATGTTTTAGCTTGGTGGTCAGACCGAACCACCAACTCAATCCTTCATCTTTACATACAGCATCAGGCTGAGCAATATGGACAAAATCAATTGTCAACATATATATTTTGACCAAGAACCTCATTACTGATATTTGCAATGATATTGTAAGGTTGACCAAAGGTGCTTTCATAAGAAAAATTACACAATTAGAATTTGATATTAAATAATCATCAGTAATGTGGATATAATGATGAAGCAGGCAAAGGCAAATAATCGAGGACAGTCTGGTAAGTTCAGAAAATTACATGATTTTAATAATGATAATAATAATTGCTTTATTTGTATAGAACATTTCATGCATAGATGCAGCACAAAGTACAAGATCAGATGAAAAGCAACAGTAACATTAAAAAAAAGGCAAATATATAGCTATAGCATTAGGTGAAACTATTTGATTACAAAACAACAAAACTGAAACTACGATACCAGTAAAATTAACCCCAAATGAAAGCTGAATTAAAAAGACTTTATGTTAATACAGCCACTAAAACCAGAAAAACACATCATTTATAATATTACAATATCCAAAATCTAAGACAGTATCCAGCTATATATAATCAATACATCCATATATTCCCCAGCCATAATACACAACACAAC
>NW_024611870.1:0-1516 GCF_008729295.1 Plectropomus leopardus
TCACAGTAAAGTTACACTATAGGAAACTTTGCACCTTGTGTGGCAGAGAGAGATAACACTTTTTGTGAGCTTTGCGGAGGCTTCACAGAACTGCTACTATAATTCTGATTGTTAGAGGCAATGTCAGATGAATAATGCAAATCTTCAGCATATTTGCTGGCCCTTTTTTTTTTGATCACTTGTTGGAAGAGTTCACACCAGACTTTACAAGAGATATTCAACACCTCATACTGTTAGATTTAATGCTCTTTACTTATTTAATGTCTAGCTAGTGACGAACTCTGAAGATAGAACCTTTATGGAAATCCTGCTGTCAGCATGCAAAATAAATAAATCAATAAAAATAAAATACCGCAACCTGTAAATGCAGAAAATCTTCCCTTGACTGATGACTGGATGGAGATTCATTCGTTCGTCAAATATGTGTGACAGAGAAATCTCCAAGATAAATTTACAAATGTCTCGTCAAGGACTGAGTTGTGTAAAGTCATGAATAATACAAGTAATGAGGAACTTTAAAAAATAGCAAAAACAGTCTTAAAAACAGTGATTGGATTATTTTCTCACATGATTACATCCTCACTGTTTACATTCCAAAATTCCCAATTTAAAGAGCGACTGTAAATGCACAGATTTTAACAGCTCAACATCTCTACCTGTCAGACCCTGTTCATCACTCTGAGATTTCCTCCGCGCTGACACACTGTATTCCCTGCTGAGTCGTGGGATTTGTAGTAGCCAGTCACTGCTTTGTTTACAGTGTGAATTCTCAAGGTGTCTCCAGTGTGTATGAATGCATTTATGATACAGAGCAATAGAGGTCAGTATAGCTGGAGGTACAGTGTTTATGTTGTAGCTGTTTTCCCAAACGCTCTGCAGAGCTGAACAAGAAAGCCCGACCCCCCGTTGCTTCAAGCGGCCTGCAGGAAGATTTGAAACTTAAGAAACTTGTTTCTCTCGCTGAGTTCAAAGGTGCGTGAGATAAATCCGCTGGGTAATGCTGATGCTTTGAACAGGTTGTTGTCGTCTTTGTGGATCATACACCTCCTCTTGCTCTCCTCTCTGGTGGAGTTACACTTCTGGGAAATGTGGTTAATAATACAATTTGCCTTGTCTGTTTTAATGACAATGAGGAGTGACACTTTGTAGTAAATTACATGCGTACGTTCTTTCTGTGCTATGAAGTAATAATGAGACACATTAATGATCCCTGTTGGGAATTTCTCTGTATTTTTTTATTTGGACGTGAAGCCTTCAAATAGAAAAACAGATTTATTACCTGGACTGCACTGTGAAGCATCTGACGTTACCAGAGCTGGTCTCTGTCAGCGGAAATCTTTCCAGGCATCCACGTTAAAGAAGACAGCAAGAAAAAATACGTTAATTTTCATACTTTAAAATACTTATCAATATCCAATAGTTGTCAAAATTACCAAAATCTTTTCTCTAAACTTGGTCAGACCAGTCAAAGAAAAGATTTTGGTAATTTTGACAACTATTGGATATTGATAAGTAT
>NW_024611871.1:0-1189 GCF_008729295.1 Plectropomus leopardus
TCTCAAATTCAGTCAACTTAAAAAATTTACTTTATGTTAAAAGTGCATTGTGCCTGATAATATTGAAAAATGTGGACTATAGCAGCTTTAAAGCTTAAATTTTAGCATAAATAAAAAGAACAATGGTGTTCTACAGCAAAAATAAACACATTTGTGCTGTCTGTCCACAGGCACAGTTTAGTCAAACAGACATATTCCACCTAGAATATGCCAGTTTTTGACTCATACATGTTTTACAGATGGACAACCACATTGAAGATACACAAGGCATACACAAGGCATCTAAACAAAAGCAATCTTGTTAGATGACTTCAGTAAATTGCACTCAGCAAACTCATTTTTATCACTACGTCCTGTTTGTGATGACTCACACAGGAGAAAACCAAAAGGAAGGAGGGAAAATAAAAGGGAGGTAAAAGATGAGACGCTGGTGAGTCCTGCAGGTTTCTGTGGATAGAGTGCCACTCACTGCTGTGTCGGAGGCCGTTTGTATTTTGCTCAGGAGATTTGATGTGTCACTTTTAGTGCAACAACACCAGAATTTTCAGCTGGACAAATAGTTTTAATAACATTTGGATGGAATGCTTCAGATAGTGGTACAAACCAATAAACCAGTGGATTTTTACAACAATCTTCCCATTTTGTGGAAGTATATAGGGCCAATTTATAAAAACGTTGTTGTTCGGGGGGGCCTGGTTGGCTGGTTGGGATGTTATTGCATGAATGTGTGTGTGTGAGAGAAGGAGAGAGACCTACAATCCAAAAACGACAAGGGGGAACGTGAGACTGGAATGCTAGGTTTCACTTAATCATCTCCTGATGCTAGTGTAAACACTGAATCTGATTTGAGCTAATTGGGTTTGTAGTCAGGGTAAATAGTGTAAAAGGAAACCGCTCGCACTTTCAGCAAGATCTTTCCCCACTCACAGCCACCTCCTCTGTTCACTCCAACTTTTATTCTTTTATTTAACCAGGAGGACAAAATATTGAAACTTGTGCCAGGTATTTTTTCCCCACCTCTATTCCTCTGATCCACTGTTATAAAAAGGCTTTCATTCCCCTCAAAGTCATATGTAATTTCCATAATGTTGTTTAGTTGGACCGGGATTTTTTCCTGCTCGGGTATTTGGGTAATTTGATTTTTGAGAAAATAAGGGTGCAGGAGAGGGAGAGGGAGATTGAATAATAT
>NW_024611872.1:0-3110 GCF_008729295.1 Plectropomus leopardus
TGGAAAATAGAAATAAACATAAATGAGTATATAAAGATAAAATAAAAAATGAATTAGTAATATTGATACAAAAAGTCAAAGCAAAAATTATTTAATAGAAACTAAGTAAATACAATTTACAGAAAAAGAGTTAAGAAAAAAATATGAGAAGAAATGTACCACTACCATATGTTTTGTAAAAGGAAGGGTATAATTGTTGATCGTTTACCCCGAGTTAGCTTTTCCTAAACAACAACAGAGAATAAGAGTAACTCACATAGTCTGTTCAACCATCAGTGATAATGCTTGAATACATATTTATGTACGTACTACACTTTTAACAGAACTCAAGAGAAACAATATATAGACAAGCCAAACAGGCCCAACTCATGTCAGAGTAACATAACATGGTGAAGATGAGTCCTAAAAGTCAGTTTTCTGAGATACTGTGGAACTGTAAATGATCTACTACCATAAAGAAAGACTCTCTTTTTTCAGTTTAATAAAAAGAAGAATATTTCTGATCCAGAGAGATTGTTGTTGTTGTTCTATTTTTAATATGCTATATTTTACCTGTGAATGTTTATTCATGTATTTGTTTTTTATGTGTACTTGAGCAGGTGGTTATCAACACCATGTGTGGCCAGGGCATGCAGCAGTTAGAGTTCGTTGAAGCTGGGGACCACATCTACACCAACGGCTGCATCGACAAACTGGTGGATTGGATACACAGTAACTTGTTTCTACTGGGAGGCATCGCCCTGGGACTGGCCATACCGCAGGTAACAGATGGTGCACGTCATACTAACCAACACTCGTGCACCCTCATTTCAAGCCTTACAGAGTCGAGGCCAAACTAGTGAGCTGTCCCTTTTTTGTTTTCTCCTCTGCAGCTGGTTGGCATCCTCTTGTCTCAGATTTTGATAAATCAGATCAAAGACCAGATAGAGCTTCAGAACTACAATTTAAAGCACCGCTCAGACCCATGGAGCTGACCCAGGCCCGATCAGACCAGAATCTGATGAACGGCACCAGAGACACTGTGACACCAGCAGATGGGGATACTCTGCCTGGACTGAGCTTTGATTATCTTTGCTATTAGACTTAAAAACACAAGACTAGTGTTCAGCCAGCTTGTGGACAAACCATTAATGTGCTTTTAAATACTTTGCATGAAAGTGGTGGTAAGTACACTCAACGGAAAGAGATGGAGAAACAAGACTCTGTCTCCACCTCCTGGACAGAGACGGTGCATGAATTTCTCAAGCTTAATACATAAGTTATTTTCCAAGCAGAGACAGGGAGGGTTATTTGGTGGTCAGAGTCAAACTGATGGAATCGCTGACCTTTACTGAAGAGCTGCAGTTAGTATTATCTGTCACAAGTCGTTTTTTTGTCAAAGATGCCAAATAGGAGTGGGAGTTTATGCATATCTAGTGTTTTTTGTTGCTATTTTCAGATGTAACTGTGATGCTGCAAATGTTAACTAACTGAAAAGGGAATCTTTGTTCATTTTTGAACATACATGGAACAAAAATCTCAACGCAACGTTTTTGTTTTTACTACTATTTTTTCTACAGGTACAAGTTAACCATTTAAAAGCTGAGGAAAATGTCTTGATTTCTGTCAAAAACATTGACAGAAGGCAAAGAAATGTCCCAAAAATTAACAAGAAAATAATAAAAAGTTACACGAAAATTGGGAAAATAAAAAACACTGAAATGACCTCAAGGAAGTGCTAAGTATAAAATTTGAATATATATGGATATATTTTTATTTGTATTTTTTCCATAACATAATTTTAAATATATAGTTATGACTTTCTGGACATTTTTCCATATTTTTGGATAACACCTAATAATCCCCCACGGCTACGTTTCATATAATTTTCTTATCCCCTTTTACTCTTTTTTTAAAATTTTTATTTGCAGGGCATTTTTTGACAAGTTGCTCATTGCCTTTTTTCCAATGTTTTCAAAAGAATTCAAACCATGGATTGAATGTTCATATTATGTATATATACAGGGGCTCTCACTTTGTCCTGTTAACTTTTTCTTTTATAATGACGTTCAACAGCAATACATAAAAAGCTGAGAATTCCCACGAAGGAAAACAGATGCTTGAGGCGATGGTAGTGTTGTTTTGTTGATGTGGTCACTGGTGCAGGCCAAGATTTCATTTTGTGACCAATCGGTGAGCAGACGGTGGTTGTGGTTCTCTGACTGAGTATCAAAAATGATTTGGAACTTTAACACGAAAAGTGATCCTCAGTTCTTGTCTCGATACAATATGAATTAAAGCTTGATTTGCTCTGACAGCAAAGGAAAGTCAAACTGTTTTTGTTAGGATTTAAGTTAAGATTGGTCATAAATGTTTAGTATCTATGAAAATCCTCCACTGCTGCAAATTTCTGTATTTAATCTCCTTTTGTCACATGATGATTTGAGGCAGATCTTTGAGGTTCTTTCAAATGAAGCGCTTTCACATTTTCCCACTTCACCCAGATCAGATCCAGTGAATGGTCTAATGTCACTGTGAAGAAGCACAAATCAACGCGACCTCTCATCTCCACCCCGTTTCTCTGCCTGGCAAATGAAAACCTGAGTTACGCAGCATTCCCAGCCTGAAACCTGACGCCTGTAATCTTTGGGTGCAGAAACACCCCTGCATGTTTAACAACCTTTGACGCAAGTCCACAATCTAAACATGACATTTCTGTGTTAGTTTAAAGCTGGAGTAACTCCCCATGCTGTGATTTCCACTTCAGCACATCACGTATCACCAAACTGATACCACAAAGGACGGGAAAAACATTTGGGATGGCAGAGGAATGTTATAATTTAGTAAAAGCAACTGAGTGTAATGAAAAAGTGACAGTTTTAACAGTAGCATATGGCTTTGTAGTGTGTGTGTGTGTGTGCGTGCATGTGTGTGTGCGTGCGTGTGTGTTTGTGTGTGAGAGAGAGAGAGAAAGAGAGAGTGAGTGTGTGTTGGCCTTGGCTCCGGTGCTCTGTGTGTGGTCCCTGGTTTTTGCCTCTGACTCACTCAGGCAGCCATGTTGCTGTGGGTTTCAAGGAGGCCCAGACACACACACACACACACACACACACACACACACACACACACACACA
>NW_024611873.1:0-1176 GCF_008729295.1 Plectropomus leopardus
ATATATAATTAGGGGGCATGGAACACGATGGTTAATGCACATTTCCATTATTGCACTAATTACATACCGACAGCCTCATCCTTAAATTTCCCGGTCTCTAACGGCGGCGGCGTTGGCGTGTGTGTCTCCAGCTAGCCTCCCGGGAGGCGAGTCCCGATGCCATGGCCTCCAGCCACAGCTCCTCCCCAGTGCCTCGCGGAGGACGAGATGGGATCTATCGCAAGGAGCGCGACGCCACCCCGCCTCGCTGCCGGTCCCTCCGCTCGCTGCCCGACGTCTGCCCCAAGGAGCCCACAGGTGAGAGCAGACGTTAACCCTTTGAGACCTGGATCCACATCACTTTTATGGGGAATATCGCTTTATCAAAACTTGTCCGTCGTTGTTCTCATTTGAGTCAAAAACAGCTGAGCTGTCGTTAATGTATTAGCTGTGTCGATGTTTGTTGTTTATGCATCTGCTCCATTTCTGTTTATTATAATTATTTGTTTGTTATATTATCATGTTACGGACAAATTACCGTCAGTGTTTGAGGAGATTATAAATTTACTACAAACCACTTCGGGTTTTTTAACCTCACCTGCACGTCTTACATTTGTCATCATCTACTTGCTTTTACTAAATCCTGTGTGCTAATAAAATACTTGTGCTTCGTTAAGACATTTTCACATTTAAACCTTTAAAATCTGAGCAGATTGGGTTAATTTATTTAAAAAACACGAGGCAAAAAAAATGAGCAACTTGACAAGAGCTGTCGGTAAATCGCAAGAAATTCGTAGATTTGGAAAGTTATTTTCACAGAAAGTAGGAAAANGTAATAATATATATAATTAGGGGGCATGGAACACGATGGTTAATGCACATTTCCATTATTGCACTAATTACATACCGACAGCCTCATCCTTAAATTTCCCGGTCTCTAACGGCGGCGGCGTTGGCGTGTGTGTCTCCAGCTAGCCTCCCGGGAGGCGAGTCCCGATGCCATGGCCTCCAGCCACAGCTCCTCCCCAGTGCCTCGCGGAGGACGAGATGGGATCTATCGCAAGGAGCGCGACGCCACCCCGCCTCGCTGCCGGTCCCTCCGCTCGCTGCCCGACGTCTGCCCCAAGGAGCCCACAGGTGAGAGCAGACGTTAACCCTTTGAGACCTGGATCCACATCACTTTTATGGGGAATATCG
>NW_024611874.1:0-1389 GCF_008729295.1 Plectropomus leopardus
GAAAACTTATCCTCATACCTCCATTGTCCACTATCCTCTGGTGCACAGACAGGACACTTTCCCATGCAGAAGCCATCTGGAAACAAAGTAAATATGGATGAAATAAAGAAACTCAAAAAAGAGGAAAAATAACGGAATTTGTTGCATAAAAAAACACTCACTGACGCACACCTTGCAGTCGGTGCTTGGGCGGAAAAAGTCAGTAAACACGTGGCATGCTGGAGCACCTTTGGACGCTACCTGATAAACAAGTATTACCAGAGTTCAACTTGAGCGCGCTGGAGCCAAATTCAGAATTTTCCACGATGATGAAACAATGAAGAAAATCTGAACCGACCAGCCGGACCAGAGACACTCCCTACAGCTGCGAGAGACAAAACTACACACGAAAAAAATCACTGCACACAGGCACATTGAGGCGCGTTCACGAGGGCGCGTGTCACACCGTCAAGTTGAAACTTCTGACGTAAAATGCTGTTGCTGATATTCAATAAACTCGATTATCTAATGTATTTTGTTCTTATCAATATGACTCCATCTATTATACAATTGTCTTTAAAAAAACAATGCGTAATTGCAGAAACTGTCAGGCAGTACAGAACAACATCCAATTAAACCTGTAGTTTAACTACATTTTGCAGCAGCTTGATAATTCAACAACATTCATATTTCAAGATTCAAGTAGTATATTACTTCTTTTTTTTTGCCATTTTGCGCAATTAAATACTGAAACTATAAACAATTTTGGTGCATAAGGGAAAGAATGATTTCATGTTATTTATTTTACAATTACTTCTCTGCAGTAATTGAACCCTTTTTAACCACAATTGGTCATAATTGTTTATTGTTGCTTGCGTTTTGCCCAGAGACGTTGTTGAATGCTATATTAGATGTAAAACAACTAACTGAGTAACCCCCACCTCGAGCTTCTGGATGCAGCTCTCTGATGGACACTAAACAGAACCAAAGCTTACCTTCTTTGCACTTTCCCATAATAGTGATTTTTTTTTTTTTTTTTTTTTTTAAATTTATGACCTGGGGAATCAGTGGATAGTTTTCTGTAATAAATTCAATTAAGTGGCTTATTTTCGCTGGCTATTAACTTTTTTTTTGTCATAATTTTGTATCGCATGCACATTTTTTTATCTTAATCTTTTTACAAAGAACTATTTTTTTTAGGTCGCTATATTTGACCCAACTACATTCCTCCTGTGTGTAGCTGTAATTCAGCTTCTTTCGGTGTGAAGTAATTGGTAGCTTTAAGCTAGACTTTTAGAGTAGCTTTCTTAACACTGATTGTAGATAATTTTCATCTAAAAAAAATTAAATGGAGTAGAGTATTTTTTCCAAACAAAAAAACAACTTTACTTTGTTCTCTTTCTCTATGAC
>NW_024611875.1:0-1680 GCF_008729295.1 Plectropomus leopardus
AATAAATACTGATTAGTTTTAGAGATTTTTCCCTAGGTTTTAGAAAAAAAAGTTTTCCATATTACTAATTTCTTGCAAATCATGGGCCATTTCTTGCCAAGTTAGTCATTGCCTTTTACATGATTTAGAAATAAATCAAACCAATTTACTCAGGGCTCAAAGATTTAAATACTTGTGAAAGACTAAACGCAGCACAAGAAAAGTGATGTCGGTCCAGGTTTCAAAGGGTTAAAGCTCTTTCCCATATCCATCATGGTACCTTGTTTTCTCTCTCCTTCTTTGCCCTCTAGCTGTTTGCTAAGCTGCAGGCCGTGAAGGCTGAAATCCATGACATCCAGGAGGCACACATCAAGGAGCGCCAGGACCTGGAACAGAACCAGAACGAACTCACCAGGGACCTCAAACTCAAGTAGGGAGCCTGCATACTATACTGTTGTCCTGGCACAAAGACATAGATCAATATTATGTCTGTTATGTACACCATCTGCCCTGGCAGAGGAGGGAACGTATACTGTAACAATGTCCAAACTACATCTGATTTCATGCTTCTTTACACTTTGTCGGGACAGCAGGCACACAAAAATGAATAAGTACGTCTTTAGTTTTAGCAGCAGCCTTACAGCCAGGGAAAGTCTAGCTGATATTTTGCTGGCAAATGAGCAGGGAAATTTGGGGTATGTGTGTGTTGTCTTGTTGTTGTGTCTTTACTGCCTCTGTCTCATTCCTTTTTTGTTTATTTTTTTTTTTCTCTCAGGCATCTGATCATTGAGAACTTCATCCCCTTAGAGGAAAAGAACAAAATAGTCAACAGGGCTTATTTTGATGAGGAGGATGAATACTGGAAAATGAAGCCCATCACACGCATGGAGGAGTAAGTTACAGAATATTCATAACATGCTTTTTTACGTTCTTCATCAGGATAAAGGTGCTTCAACTTGAGCATACTCTTAAGAGAGGATGAACAGCTTTTATAATTACATTATTGAAGCTACTGTAGGCTACTAAAATAAGAAGAATTAATTGTGCCACAGTGCTGTATTCACCATTTCATTTTCTATGTGTCTGCTTCAGTGACCATCAGATGATGACCAGGCCTCTTTCTGCAGTCGGCTACAGGAGGCCTCTCAGTCACCACGCTCGCATGGCCATGAAGATGGTTAGGCCTGACCCTAGATACAAAGTAAGCAGCATGGGCTGCTCACCTTTTGCATTGATGAATGTTTTTATATTAACACATAAACCTTCAGGTGAACAGTCCTTCACATAGAACACCACAGCCACAGTGGCTCTGCATTCCTCATCCTTTTTTATTTACTACAACCGATGGGTTAAGCTTAAATGTACGAACACGTCAAAACCTAACAATGCAATGCAGCATTAACACTGCAGGTGTAGAAGTTTGGGGCTCACCTTTCCGTTATTGCTGGCATAACATGCCTACATGGCCCTTGATTAAAAATAATGACAGCTAGTGTGGTGGCAGCAATAGAAAAAAAGCTGGTAATTTTTTGAACATCCAACGCCATGTTCCTTGGAATGTTATCGCAAGAGAAGTTGCATAGTGGAAATGCAGCAATCTTGCACTAGTGTTATATCGACATTTCGACATATCGACATGAGTCAGTTAAGTTAATCAGTTAAGTTTTGCGTAAATCTGTAATGCAAACCCTCCTAGTGAAG
>NW_024611876.1:0-4088 GCF_008729295.1 Plectropomus leopardus
TCATAAATAAGTTATTAGATTTTTGAAATTTAAAAATCTGATGTTTGAAAATTAAAAGTGAAAAGTTGATGACTAAATCCTAAAATTAAAAAAGCTTGACACTTCTTGTGAATAATGATAATTGTTATTGTCATTATTATTAGTAGAATTTGTATTTTTATTTTAGCACTTTTTATCAGGTCATTTGCTGTTTTTTATTGAATTTTTTGTGTGTTTTTTTCCGATTGTTTTCCTCTTTGGCTAACCTTTTACTTCTTTTCTCAATTTTGGGTCATTTCTTGTTAAGTTGCTCATTACCTTTCCGTGTTTTTGAAAGAAATCAAGCCAATTTGCTCATATTAATAAGGGTTAAACCCTCTTTGATCAGCTGAAAAAACATTGTCACAAGTCTGAGAATCTCGTCTGTTGTGTTTCTCACACCGTGAAAAGTCTTTGTAGAGAGACATGGCCCAAATGACACCCAGAAATAAAACATGTTTTTATGCTTTGATGGCCTGGGATCAGAAACTGCAGTTTGAATGGGCTTTAATGGTGCTTTTTTTGCACTTAACAGTATAAATGCAACAATTTTGTTTCAACAGTGTATTTTAGATTTACTGAGCTGAGCTGGAAATTCAAAGATCAAACAAAAATACACAATCTTGACAAAATATGTGCCATATGCATAAACAGTGAAAATAATCAAAAATGAAGAATGAAAAGTACATAAAAAGCTCCAAACAGTCTTTAAGGGTTAAAGGTTTCATTTTTAAAGGCGACCTGGCCGAGAGGGCAGCAAAAACAAGCTTTTGTTGCTTTAATCTGAGGTTTTATTTTCTGTTATCTTTTCCCTTAAAGATTTGAGGCCCGCCGTGTGACACCATGACCAAGGTGTGCAAGAACTGCGGCAGCTCGGACATCGACGTGGACCAAGCCCGCGGCGATGCCGTCTGCATGTCCTGCGGCTCCGTGCTGGAGGACAACATCATCGTGTCCGAGGTGGAGTTCGTGGAGACGGGAGGCGGAGGGTCGTCGGCTGTCGGGCAGTTTGTCTCCTCAGAAGGTGAGAGCGATGAAATGAGTCACCTGTGAAATGAAAACTGCTCCTGCTGATGTGAAATGTTTCCAGAAAAAGTGAGGATAATGGAGATTGTGTCCAAATATCACTGCTGCTTTAGTGTTTTGGGTTTTTTTGTCAATATGTGTCTTTTATAGATTTTTCATCAGTTTCTGTTGTTAAGTGAAACAAAGTATATTTATTTAAACGCTGCACTTTTTAAATTTAGAATTTACTTTCCATGTCATGCTACAATATACTTCTATGCCTCTAAAATTCAGAGTGAAATATTTTACATTTTACTCCATTTTATTTATCTGACAAACTTAGTTATTTTACGAATTTAAATTTAACACAAAAAACATATGAGGAACTTTTAAACTACCATGTTTTGTAAAAAAAATAATTACCCAATCTATAACAATATATAGAATTTGAAAACAATAAGTTAATTTATTAATTAGTTCATTAGTCAAGTATTTATCATTTAATTGTCATTTTTTCATGTAAAATACCTGAAACAACTAGTTATTTAAGTACATTTTCCTCATCATACTTGCATACTTAACCCTTTGAAAACTGAGTAAATTGGCTTTATTTCTTTTAAAAATATGGGGAGAAGGCAATGAGCAAATTAAGAGGAAATGACCCAAAAATTAGCAAGAAATTAGTTAAAAATTACAAGAAAATGACCTGAAAATTAGTTTTAAAAAAAAGAAAAAGATAAAGGATATTAAAGGAAAAAGGAAATGGAATAAAAGGTGCTTAAAAGGTAATAATTTGATAACACAATTTTTAATTTATAATAAATAATAATTATGAAAAGTTAAATGTCCGACTGCCTGCTCCAGCGTGGAAATGTTGGACAGCCCGCTCCAGTGCGGACATGTCCGGCAGTCTGCTCGAATGTGGCGGACATGTACGTCAGCCCGCTCCAGAATGTGGACATGTGTGTCAGTCCAATCCAGCATGGACATATGCAGCAGCCCGCTCCAGCGTGGAAATGTCCAAGAACGTCCAAAATAAAAAGATCATTAAATAATGGCTTAGGCTAAACGTAAGCTGAATTAAAATTATGATAATAAGATCATATTTTCATTATGATATTATATGTCCAACAGCCCGCTCCAGCGCGGACACGTGTGAATGTCTGTTTGAATTTTAGCTGAATACCCCTGCTTTAGAGGAGACTACGTTTCTCCATGTCAGATGTGTGATTGGTGTTTAAAAACAGCGTGGCTCTAATGTAACGCTGCTCTCTGACTAAATGTGTGTGTGTTTGTCCACAGCTGCTTATCAGTGTGTAGCATTTACCTCCAGATTATCTCTGACCTTCAGCCTGCAGGACTTGTCTCTCCTGCTGAGTCTGCAGGAGACTCGTATTGGAGTTTTATCTCCTGTGTTGTAGTTTCCCCGGATGTCCTCCAGAGTGTGCTGTCGGATTACAATACTTCTTTTGTCATACAGATTCAGTTTAGTTATCAGATAACACATTTTAACCCTTTAAACCCAAGCATAATAGTGCAATGTAATCTATTTTTATGAATAATTCATATAAAATGACACATGTAAATAAAAGGATTTTTTTTAATGTCCCGTAGGTTAATTTGTAATACATCCTCTTTTTATATATAATTAAGAAATAGTATCCTTATAGTTAATGTTTTTGTTGTTGCTTTTTTTGCTTTTTTTCTTTTGTTTTTGGATACGTATAATTTTACTTACTTATTTTAATTTTTTTAATACTGTTTTATAATAACATTTTTTTAAATAATTATTAATAAGTCACTTATAGTTCCAAATGCAAAAATGGAAACCTGACACAGTTTTGGAACTGCACTTACACTGCAATTTGAGCACCTGTTAATAAAAAATAAATTCCCGCAAAAAATAAAAGAACAACAGTTTTTGTAGTTCCCATCATGATGTCAGTCTCTGGTTTTCTGTCTGCAGTTGGAGGCGTCAACCCGTCTTTTGGAGACGTCCAACTGTCAGGAGCGGGCAGGGAGTCCAGAGCTCAGACGCTGCAGAGAGGTGAGTGACCAGCAGAGGACGCCACCTGTCTGTTAAAATCAGCATTAGTGTTTGTTTCTGTGGGAGATATTGATGGTCATGATCATCATTTACTCACACACACACACACACACACACACACATACACACACACACACAATGTCCGGATTTTGTCTCACAGACGTTTTAATTAAGCACACAGTAAATGTAATAAAAGTCAATATTTGTTTAATAAGAGAGATTTTACAGAAGAGGCTGCAAGTTAATGTCAGGAAAACATCCCTAATATGTTGCTCATTATCACCTTTCTCTCTCTTTATGTATATTTTTTAACTTATTCTCTTTGGCGTGCAAATGTTTTACTTTGAGAGCCGCTGTGTCGCAACATGTCGGTGTTTTTTAACTTCGTCTGACACAACAGCCGAGTAATTAAAGGCTTCTTTAGCGTTTTCAGAGGTGATTTACCTTGAATCTTTTCATCCTGTTTGTTCAAAGAGCTCCTCTCGTTCAGTAAATGCACCTTTTATGTCACGGCAGCAGCTTTCTTTTTTTCTCCTGTAACATCATGTAAAGTGTTTCAGGGTTAAATGATTGTTTTTATGAGGTGAAATTTGTTCTTAAAGCATTTTGGTTCAGCTTTGTCCTCATGCGTCGGATCTGATAAAAAGTGAAAGAGCGTTTATCTCACTGGTGAATTTGAGTTTTCACATAAAGACTCAGTTTTATTTATAATATGTGGTGTTCATATTTGTTTATTAGAGGGGCTGAAATGATGCTTGTTGACCTCAGAAAGCATCAGCACAGAGTTAAACACAGGAAACGACAGGTCAGGTGGAGCTGTTGCTCACCTGGTGGAGTGTGTGCCTCTTTAACTAGCTCTAACTTTGCATACTGCTGCCAATCTTTAAGATGCTGTAATTTTCTTGATTTTATTTTAAATAGTCTATTTTTCTGCTTATTTTGTTAATAATGTCAGTGGGTTATATTTTATTTATTTAATTTGCCATTTTATGTCATGCTTTCTGTGCACTGAATTTCT
>NW_024611877.1:0-2605 GCF_008729295.1 Plectropomus leopardus
AAAAAAAAAAGATATTCCCTTTACAAAGTGCATTTACCTTCCTGACTGCGGAGCTCTGCACTGCCACCGTCTCCCACATAGACATCAATGGCTCCGCTGTGAGAGGAAACCTTCAGGAGACTATTCGAACCATCTGCAAAAGCAACGTAAGCCTCAGGTGTTTAACAGTCTGTGATAGAGAACATACGTAGTTCACTGTGCAATCAAAGAGTCAGTCTGCTCACCAATAACGATATCTCCGGACACGTTCTTCACGGTGGCGTCACCTTTTAATCAATGAAAATGGTCATTTGAGACAAATATAACAAGCTGTCAGATGACTTTCAGTCACTAGTAGGTAATTAACAACATTTATGACTGTAAGTAGAAAATTTGGCAAAGAAACACCTCCATCACATACTGTACGCATCATAAACCTGCGTCATTGAAGCTGAAAAGATAATTGTTTCCATGTTTTCTATGACGGGAGGCTCGTCTGTATCGGGAAGACATTAAAATTCTACGTGGATGATGCACTTCCCTCTATTCACATCATTCATAGAGTGCTGATTGTCTTTGTGATTTAATCTCTACCTCTGAGGATTAGTATGTTTGAAACTAACCCGTCTTACAGAAACTCCAAAACAAATAATAAGTACAGATTTTGGGATAAATTGCAAACACATTGCATTTAAATAGACTCCATTTGGATCAGAGCCCAGAATCCATGACCTACCAAAGCCCTGCTTTACGTTAACTAAGATAACGTAATGCAGCTGTGTGCCGCAATGGCTCATGGGCAGAGAAGGTGTGTTTTTAAAGGTCCGGTGTGTGGGAATTTAATGCGTCTGTTGGCAGAAATGGAATCAGGGTTCCCACACATTGTCAAGATCAAAATTTCAAAACATTTCCATGACTTTTCAAGGACCCAAAATAAAACATGTAAAATTCAAAACTCTAAACATGATTTCAGCATTTTATATGATGTGTTCAAGGACAGACTGACATTTGAAGACAAAAAACAAAATAAAAATTGCCCAAAATTTTAAAGTTTACTATAAAAATCACCCCAAAAAACTGATGAAAAAATTGCTAAAAATCTTAAATGAGGTGAAAAAAAAGAAAACATGCCTCCAAACCTGTTTTGTTAATAATGATAAGAAAAAGAAGTTTTCAATAAAAATGGGCAAAAATTTAAATAATAAAAAATGAAAATAAAAAATGTTTAAAAAGAATGCATAAGTTATTTAAACTCTGTACATTATTTCATTTTTGAGAAATGCTCATTTTCATAAGCAGAGCGCAAAGACGTTGTGATAGTTTCCTCTGCAGTAGAAATATTTCCCCAGAGCGTACTGTGGTATTTTTTGGTATTTCATAACTCTAAAATTTGTACAACCTCAAAGCTAAAATGTTATGTAAGTCAACAAATCAGAACAACTGACTGAAGTAATGCCATGTTGTTCCTAAAGTAGCCCAGCATGAACAAATCAAACACCGGCTCCAAATAGGGCCGCTCACATTTTTAGTTTCAGCCACACACTGGACCTTTAACCCTTTAACACCTGGGTCGACATCAGTTTTCTTGTGCTGCGTTCAGACACATTTAAACCTCTGAAAGCTGAGAAAACTAGTTTGATCTATTTTGAAAACATGGGAAAGAAAAGGAAATGGGCAACTTAACAAAAAAACATCCAGCAAATTTAAAGAAATTAGTAAAAGGTAAAAAGAAAATCACCTGAAATTTTATGACCTGAAATAATTAGTTATTACTAAAAACTAGCGGAAAATGTCTAGAAAACGACACATATATACAGTATAATTCTCATACCTATATACTTAAAATTATGTTACAGAAAAAGAAAACAAAAATCAATACATTTTTAAAGCAATTTTGTAACTTTTTACAGATTTGTGGCTTATTTTGGGGCCATTTTTGTATAGTACTGCATTTTGCTCTTTCCGTGTGTTTGTGACAGAAATCAAGCCAATTTGCTCAGGTTTTAAATGGTTAAATTATACCTGCTGGCAGAGTGAAATACTCCATAGAGGTGGCAGATTAATCTTTTTAAAGAAATGTATATTTAAGAGTAAACACAGGGCCTCAGATGAGTGTCACTTATTAACTATAGGGTCAGTGGCTCTTTCTGTCCATATGTTTCGGTGTTCTTGAACAACATCTTGAACCCCAAATTGATGAAAAAGAAAGTTGTATTGGACAAAATTGTAGTGAATTTAGGTGAGAAGAAGATGCTGCTGTCTGCTCACCGTGTACATGCCCCAGTTCTACTCTCCCAGAGCGGGACGAGACGCAGCTGGACTGAGCGTAGATGGCTTTGACCTTCAGAGGGCCGTGCTCTGTTGAAACATTCATCGTGGTGCCCTGAAGCTTCTTCACATCGACTCCCTGGAAAAACAAACAACTCATCACTGCACAGGACTGAAGCCAGGTGATGTATGAGTTCACTTTTTTCAGTTTTCTACTCAAATCAGAGGTGAACCTCAATAATGTAAACACTTTTAGTGTGTATTCAGGCTGCTGCTGCCCTCTACTGGCTGCTGAGTGTCCTGTCCTTACACTGTCTCCACACGTGCTGATGTCCACGTTCCCATGGATGGTGCCCAC
>NW_024611878.1:0-1074 GCF_008729295.1 Plectropomus leopardus
ATAACTTGTAAAACTCAAGAAAGGCAAACATATAAGGTTTCATCTTAATGTTTCTACACAGGAGCACTAAGGGAGTATACTCATGGTTTTGCAAGTAAAATTCAAGGACTTCTAAGTATTTTTTAAGCTTTTCAAATGTTTGACAGTATGAAATGGTTTTCTCCACAACCATCTGTTGCAAGAGAATCGTGCAAATTTGTGAATGGAGCAAACGTGCTGTCAGGTGCTAAAATGAAGGACAAAGAAGTTTAAAACATATATCTAAAATGTTTTATAAAATAATTTATCATTCTGTTCTCCTCTCAGCTATATTCAAGTACATTTTCAGGAAGTATTCCAGGGCTTCAATTTCTGAGAGACAAATTCAAGTACTTTAAGCACCTCAAACACCTTGTACAAGAGTGGCTGCAGTGTAAACCTTCCTGGAGCTACAAATATTTTTACTTGAGCTACCCCCCCCACCACCACCATAAATAAGCATTTTTCACAGTGTTTGGCTGTGATAAGTGCTGTAGTTTAGACTGTGCCGTTTAAATCCACATGAAGGTTTGGCTGTTCTGGGGATGTCTAAAATAAATATAAAATATGACCATTTTAAGTTCAAACTCCACCCTAAAAATTATATGAGCAGGGTTCCCATGATCATTGAAAACCTGGAAAAGTCATGGAATTTAACAATCTTATTTTCCAGGGCTGGAAAAGTCATGGGATTAGTTCAAATCATTGAAAGTTTTGGCAAAGTTATGAAATTTTGTTGTGTGTAATGAATTGTTGCAGTAATCATCTGGGGATAACCTTCCACGTAATGTAACATAACAGCAAATTTATTTTCTGTAAGTTAGCTGGTGACATAACGTAGCTCTAATGTGCAGCGATTTAAGGGAGCACGATATATCGTTTTGGCATCGATACTGTGATGCACAATAGTCACATCAAAGGACCTGCAATGTCAAATAAGGCAAATTAGCCCAAACAACTTAAGCCTTCCCCTTTAAAACAGGTTACGTGTATATGTTATGTAGTGTGGCAGCGTTTGTTATGGGAAGTGAGACTTTTCTCTCTCTCTCTCTCTCT
>NW_024611879.1:0-2999 GCF_008729295.1 Plectropomus leopardus
TTTAAGTGAACAGTTCCGTTATTGTGACAGCAAGAGGAAACAGACAATTGTCTTATTGAAACAAGGCTGTGTCATCGTCCAGGTGACTCATTATGATGCTACAGCAGGAGAGATGCCCTGCAGATCTTTTGCCCTGCGGGTCTTTTGGCTGTATTCACTTTACAGTCAGGCAAAAGGAAGGGACGATACAGAGCCCCCTTCCTGCTGCAACAGATGTTTCACATCAAATCTGGCCGATGACCTTATGGCATCACTCCACAGCCTGAGTCCGCCACCAAATTACTGAAATTACTGTTTGATAAGGTAATTTAAGTTTTTTCTCTCAAAAATGTAAATGTGTCTAAAAATACACATTAACATAAATCAAATATATTATTTGCAAAGATAAATTGTGCGACACTTATTCGTTATGGCAAAATGAACTAGTTGGCTAACAGTTAGGTAATATTGAAGCATATTGGCCAATTAACTGTATCATTAGTGCATTAGTAAAAGTGCATGAACATTCTTTTGACCCACAATGGATTGTTTTGAGAATTGAGATTGTTTCAAGAAAGAGGCTCTAATAAACCATCAACCTCAAAAACCACAGGAGAAAGTGAAACTCTGTGTATGAAGTAGGGGATCCTTGCTCCATCACGGGTTTTCACGCATTTTCATGAACAAAATTTCAAAACTTCCCCGTGATTTTTCAAGCACCCAAACAAAAAACTGTTTTTCTTGCCTGCTGTTATTCAAACATATCAAACTCTATTTAAAACTAATTTCAGTTAGCTGGCACACACAAAGGAAGAGATGGAACATGGGAAGAAAATAAGGAAATTTAAGTGATCGTAAACAAAATGTTTTCACATGAAGATGAATATTAGAGCAACATTACATCAACTCCTATAGAAAATTAATTTGCTGAGATTTTACATTCTGTGAAAGGTTATCCATGGAAGATTACTTTAATGATTTCATGACAAACATCAAAACTGTTTATGACTTTTAATAATTCCATGACTAGAAAATGTGATTATGAAATTTCACATTTTTTTCAGATTTTCCATGACCGTGGGAAGCCCGTCAGTCTCTTTCAGCTAAGGTCCTTGGCCTGAAAATGCTCAACAGTGTCAAAAGCCTTGAAGAAGTCTGAAAACAAGTGTGTATGATCAAATACTGCTGACTGAGCTTTACAGATTCAAGTTGGGGTTTTTCTTTAATTGTGCTTGCAAATATTAGGGCCAAAATGATTAAATCATTTTTCAAAAGCCAAACTGTCAATAAAAATGAAATCTTTATGACTTTCATGAATTATAGTAGCCGAGCCTTGAGTCTTACTCCAAGGTAAGTCTTTGACTATCTGTCTCTTCTTAAACACTTTTAATAGAAAGGGTACCATCCAGTGGCATAAATGAATAAACACAGGCCCTGATGCAGGCTATTATGATAGGCCCTTGGGCTCATTAGTTACGAGAACACACGCACAATTAGGTGTATATACAGTACCAACCATGTATAGGACTTTACAGTGAAAATGTGTTACCTCGGCTGTTGTATTTGCAGAGTCAGACATCACAGAGAAAGTGATCTGAAGCATGGACAGTCTGTAACAGTCAAAGCTCACCAATGTGACAACAAGAAGCTGAGAACAGAGTAGCTTCTGTTTGCTGTCTGCTGAACTGACCACAGACTTTTTCAGACATTTTTAGTCCAACAACCTCATGACAAATGCACTCCTCCACATAAAGGCAAAAGATTTTTGTAAATAAGAGAGGAGAGCTGCAATACTTATCAACAACACCACATCCCAAAAACTGGCCAGCTACAGCGGGGGCTATTGCACAAAAGCAGAATTCAGAAATCCAGGATAATGGAAAAAGCGAGACTTTACGCAGTCTCATCAGAGCCTCCTGGCTAAATCTGTTACATGCTTGCCAAGCCAGGATGAGGCTATGTCAAGCCAGGTGTAAGTATAAGACCTATTACTAACACTTATAAAGGTAACGAGTATTTAGCAGACACTTTTATCCAAAGTGATGTGTGTCACCTCCACCACACTGATCCACAATGCCATGCACAGCATCTGTGGGAGGGTGAGGGCAGAGATGATGAGGCTGTTGCCCTCATCACTGAAGCCACTGAAACCACCTTTGCAACTTCATTAGTCATTTCTAATGATCTCATCAACTGCATTAATAGCCTACCAGTGTGTGCTACATATTCATTGAACTTCTGAGAGCAATATGAATAGGAGTCTTGTGTTGTTGATTAAAATGCTGACTTTTAACTGATTTGCCCAGGTACAGATCTCACCTTGGTGTGCCAAATCCTGGCTTAATCCGTTACGTAGATTTTGCGCAATAGCCCTCAGCACACACACAGTTGACCCACAAAAGTACACATACTCAAGAAGACGGGGGGTTTCCAACAATGTAGCTTAAGAAATTCAAGCTCCCCTGTAAATGCCCGGCTTAAACTAGCAACATAGTTTTGTGATCCTGCAGGTGGAACAAGTTTCCACCCAACAAAGGAGGAGTATAAAATTAAAGGTGGCAGAATCAGAGCGGATGAGGTTTTTCACTCTCTCGTCCAGCTGTAAAAGGAACATTATTGTGGGTGTTGTTGTGAAAATGATGTAATTATTTTGTGATACTGATACAGGTCACTGTGTAGCTCATCCAGGTTAAATTATGTTGGAGTGGGAATGAAGGTCAGCCCCCAGTGCAGCAGGCTAATTTTGGGCTGAGATGAGCTGAAACAGTGTGGATAGGTTCAGAATATTGGATGACGATCCCCAGGAGATGTCAACCGAGGCTGGAGAAACAGGGCCCCCGTCGGCGACCAGGCGAGACACAAGCTCAGTGAGGTAAGTAGGGTTAGAGGTTTGGAAAGGAGGGGATGTGTGGGTCCCTCAAAATAAAAAAGCACCATAGCTTCCACTTTGATTTATCTAACTAAAGTATGAATTTAAATAAAGTATTGTTACAGTCAAGTTAAAGTATTGTTTACTTTAT
>NW_024611880.1:0-3360 GCF_008729295.1 Plectropomus leopardus
GTCATGTAGATATTGATGATTGAATTATCCCTTCATGTTTAGTTTGGGAATTATGAATCCCGCAGGCTAAACTGGCTTAGTAACCTGGCAACACCACAGCCTGATAATTGAGAGCTATCAAGAAACACTGCTTTAATCTAGGCCAGTAATTTCTTGCAACAGCCTTCAACAGCAACACCTATGCTTCCTGTGTCATCGCAGAAACGTACTGACAAGCACATGCATTTTATTGATTGTAAGTGATGAACAGACTGCATTTATAAAGTGTTTTTTAATCTCAACCACTCAACGTGCATCATTCACCCTGTCACATTCATACACCAGTGGCAGAGGCTACCATACTGTTGATTAACTGCTCATCAAGAGCGATAACCAAGGAAACTTACACTTCACATGTTAATTCAATAGAAAAGGTGTTATATATGTATATTGTTGTTATAATTATACAATTACAATTTACACATATTGGATTTTAAACAAGTACATACTGAGAGCATAGTCAGCATACAGCGTATAGAGAGAAAACACATTTGTATGCAGGAATGGATGTCTTAAGGAGAACTGTGACGACAGAAACTCAGAGGGAAACATTCATCTTGTCTGAAGTCATTGTTTTTTATTCCTCATATAGGCCAACCCGACCCAGCAGGACAAAGTAATGGATAATAGCTTTCTTAAAAATCATCTCCTGCAATACTTCCTCTTTTATTGTTTAATAAATTCTATCAAGTGCCAGCAACCATGCATTGCATTTTCTGTAAAGAGATCAGTTTATTGCCTTTGATGTTAAAGGGATTTACCATATTCATTTACAGGCTAAGGCTCCATGTGGTTAAAGATGATGAATATGTGTGTATGTGTTAACATGTTTGCTTGTATTTTGTTGTATGTGTATGGTGGGTGTGCCTGCAATAGTTTTTTTTTATTACCGGCCCTGCTTTACAACCTTATGAGGGCATTATTGGTACCTCCTAGTCAAAATGAGATATTTTCCGAGGCTTGCCCTGAGGTCAAACCTGACGGGATCTTCAGAATATTAACAAAGAGAGACCACAATGAGAGGCCATAGGGCTGGAGGAAAGGTGAGGAAAACCAAATGGGAGAAAAAGTGAATGTTTGAAAAAGAAATTCAAAGAGGAAAAAGTTAGAGAAAAAAAAACACTGACACTGACAAAATAGGAGGTCCATTATTATCATAGCTCAGAGGTGGTGGGAAAGGTTGGCTGTGGCATCAAATTGAACTGAGTCAAATTTAAGTCTGTCAAAGGCATAGCTTGTACTTTAGGAAGAGGGGTTGTATGAGGTACTTATCTCTATTTATTGTACATATAGTTAATGTTGACACAGACCCAACATGGAAGCTAGGTAAAATAATGCTGTGGGTTGGTGCAGCAGCACAAAGATTTTAGCCACCTAAAATAAGTTTGAACAAAAAAAACAAACAAACAGTTTCTGTGTATACTGCCGATGATTTTCATTTGCCAAACTTATTTATGGTTTGGGGCTGATATTTGTGGTTTAGATTCAGATTTACAGACTTAGTTTTTTTTTTAATCTATGATATGTTTTTGATGGTATGGTTAGAGTCCCCATAATTAGTTCCCTCACTGTCAAAAATGTCTGCAATAAATCACTGAACTAATAGCATAACATGCTCTGGGAGGTAAGAAAAATAGTAGTTAAACTTCATAGAAATATGAATCTGTTTATGTTTTCCTTTGCCAGGTTTTTAAAAATGTTGACGTCTGCACTACATTTGGAAGGAAGTATGCCTATGGTCTTTCCTGCATCATGCCAACTTCTTGAAGGTCAGACAACGAGACAATGAGATTTCAATCAGGAGTGACTTTAAGAGCGATCAAATAAATCAATTGACAAAGTGCAAAATAAAGCTTAGGAATCTTAAGAGTCTTTGGCTATTAGACACCATCATGATATCATCATTTTAGGGGGGTTGACACGACGCAGAGACATAGGACTCAGATGCATGTCTCAGCTCAGAGCGAAGTTCCAAAAACAACAAATATTTATTATGACAGTCCAAACTCGGAGTCAGGCAGGCCAGGGTCAAAATACCAGGAAGACAGTCACAGTAGCAAAGGTGCCAGAAGGGCTTAGGCAAAGGCAAGTCAAAAATCAGGCTAGGACAAAAAAAACACTAGGACAATAACTCACAAGGGAAAAGGCTGGAACTCTTGACGTGAAGCACAAGACGAAAAGGCAAAGACTAACACTAAGCACAAGACTTAAATACACAAAGCAACAAAGAGACACAGGTGAAAACAATCAGGGCAGGGCTGCTGTAATCAGCACACAGAGGAGAACAAGAGGGCAGGAAGTCAAGACACCTAAAACGAGATGAGAAGGTAAGCACACACAAAATAAAACAGGAAGACAAAAATGTGTAGTAACAAAAACATGACCTAAACCCACATGAATCTTGACAGGGGTAGTGATACTATGAATAGTACAGGAACATATCACCTGACAGAGTCTACACCCTGGTGGTGGTTAAGAGGTGAGCTAAAAGATCTGAATGGATAGGATGTGGAGCAGAACCTCTGAAAGAAACCCTGAATCTGCTCCCATGGAGCTTTAATGTGCACAGGTGCAAGTCACCCTGTGTACAGATTAATGTCATTGGTTGTATGTTTTTATGTCATATTATTTGTGCTTTATTTGTTTTCATTATTATGCTTAATTAACACTTGCTGAAACACAAATTGCCCTTTTGGGACAAATAATACTGAATTGAATTGAATTGAATTGAATTGAATTGAATTGAATTGAACTGAATTGAATTGAATTGAACTGAGTTGAATCGAATCAAATCGAATCAAATCGAATTGAATTGAATTGAATTGAATTGAATTGAATTGAACTGAGTTGAATGTGATGTGATGTGATGTGATGTGAAGTGATGTGAACTGGAGGTTAATAAAGGAGGGTATCATTGAATGGTACCTAAATGACAACTGACAGCAGCAGAGAGGAGATTAAAATCTGACAGCAACAATATGATTGATTCAGGGCAATGTATTAAAATCTGATTGGTGTAACTGAATGAGGGAACACCCATTATCAGCTGATTGAGAGAGAGAGAATGAACAGGAGCATAAAATGTACTCCCAAATGCACTTTCACCAGGCCTTATGTGGCAGCAAGGATCTGGTTTAAACAAAGCTACTGACAAGCAAGTGAGTTTACTTTTAATCATTTAATTAAAGCACCAACTTCACAATTTTATCTTTTAATCAAATGTCATTATCAAAGATCATGGAAATGATTTCCTCCTGAGGGACATTTATTTAAACCCCTGTGGATACCCTTTAACTAAAACACTGAAGGTGTAGCGGAAAG
>NW_024611881.1:0-3337 GCF_008729295.1 Plectropomus leopardus
TACTTGTTTTAACTATAAAAAAAAGATAAAAAAGGACATTTTCAACTATCAAACGTCCGCTTTGACTTTCAGATACTTCAGCTGAGCTCTGGCACAGCACTCCAGTTAAAAAGGTCAGTGACTTTTCGTTAAATTCAGTGATATGATTGACTGATTTTATATTTTTGTGTCAAACGTGTACGTGTTTTTGTGTGTGCGTGAGCAATTTGTGTGGAAATTTGTAATATTTAAATTAGAAAATACCTTTTGTAAAATTAAAATAAACATATTTCCAATATAAAATATATCTGCAAATATGCAAAAATAAAATAAAATAAATTAAATGTGCATAAAATCTGCAGGTCAACAGTTGAGATTCACAAATATCTGAAAGGTGTAATTATTAGAAATATAGTCACAAATGCTTTTAATTTATTTGTAAATTGATTAAATATACTCAAGCATCTTTTTGCAGGATGTGTTAGTGTGTTTGTAGATCCGTCCTATATTTTGAAAATAGTTTTATGAGTTTACAAGTCTTTTTTTTGTATTTGTGTTAGGTGCTCTGTGTTTACAGATTATGCATCAACACACACATTATCCAACCATCCCACAAATAATATTAAGACAAATCTATCTCCATACCAACCCTCATCAGTTTACATGACATCAGTACAGTGTTTTTGCAGAGATCAGTTCAGAACTCACCATTTTTCTCTATATGTGAGAAACATTTTGCTCTTAATCTCCTGAATATAAGACTAACCTGTTCTGGAAAATACATGACTATTTTTCACAAAATAAGGTTTTCAACTCATTAATCCATCATATAAATCATTATGAGATTAACGTATTCATATTGTGTGATTATGATATGTATATATGACACTTTTTCAGAGAAATGGGGGCGCTTCACTGGACGCCAGCCAGCCTTCTGTCCTAACCAGCTTCAAGATGGACAGTACAGCAAAACAGTGGGCCAGAAATACACCTCCTGTCCCCGCAGAGTCCCTCTGTCCCCCCAGCTCACAGGACGCCGAGGTGAGATCAAACTTAACCCCAGCCCAGGACCACCAGACTCATTATTTAGAATTTTGCTTGTGTATTATAGTTAATATAGCTGACACCTGAGAGAATAAAATAGTGCAGTCAATTAAGAAATATCCATCTCATTTCGCCAATCATTGCAGCCACGGATGAGTTGAAACAGCATCAATTGATTGATTATTTGATCTATAGGAGATTTTTTTGTCAAGATTTGTTTATTGAAAGATGCTCTATTTACAGTGAAATTGCATAATGTAAGATACAAAATCATTTTCTTCGTTTGTGCACAAGAACATACATTTAAACATTTGTACAGAACTCTGTGTTAATTCATATAAAATATGTCATGTATCACTATTTACATAGTTTACAGTTTATAGTTTGCATTGTTTTGGCCAAGCAGTGTTGCTTATGTCGCCAGTGAAAAGCGCAAAAGATGAATATTTCCCTTATTGATTAGCCTGCTGATTTAAAAAAAAAAAATAATAATAATAATCCATAACAGTTTGGTCTGTAAAATGTCAGAAATAAGTGAAATATGTCCATTGTGATTTTCTCAATTAATCAATGATTTCTTTGGTTTTTAGAAAATGGTAAAAATTGTCTGATAGTGTTTTCAAAAGATGATATCCCTAATTGTCCAAAATCCAGCAGATATTCAGTTTACTGTCATATAGGATTAAATAAACTAGAAAACATTCAAATTTAAAGAGCTGAAATCGGATGATTTTGACTTTGTTTCGTAAACAATACTTTCACTGATTAATGGTTTATCAACTTTATAGGCGATTAATTTAATAGTTAAATAGTTTTTTTTAAAAATCAACAAACTTACAGACTATGGTAAGGTTTATTTTTTATTTTCTTTATATATAGAGTTTTCTCTCTCTCTGGTGTGATATGTGTATTACTGTGTTTTTACTTTGCTCTGCTGCTTTAACAAAATAATCTCCCTATTTGAGATCAATAAAGTATATTTGACACTATGAGGTTGCTTGTTCTGTCACACAACAGTTGCAAATCCAAAATGATTTGATGGTTAATAAAACAACAAAAAAAATGAGCAAATAGTTCCAAGTTAGTAGCTGGAACCATTTTTATTATATATTTTTTTACATCAGTTATTAATCAATTAACTGATTGTTTTAGATCTATTTCTAATTTGGTGACAATGACTTTATATGTTTGTCTCTTTCTCTGCAAAAAGTTTCCCGTGAGCGACCCGAGCGGCTCCACCATCCAGAGACAGAGGAGGGAGCTGCAGCTGCTGATGGCTGAGCTGAAGGACCGGGAGCGAGAGCTGAACGTCATGGCCGCCTCCCATCACAAGCAGCTGCACGCCTGGGAACAAGACCGCCAGCGGGTGCTCAGCCTGGAGCAGAGGTGCGCCCGTTTGGACGGTGAGGACACGGAAAGGATATCTTTTTCTTTTTTTTAAAGATTATTTTTTGGGCTTTTTATGCCTTTATTCCATAGGACAGTTTAAGCGTAAAAGGGGAGAGAGAGAGGGGATGACATGCAGCAAAGGGCTGAGGCAGGAATCGAACCCACAGCCGCTGCAGCGAGGACACAGCCTCCATACATGGGGCACCAGCTCTGTCCACTGATCCGTCCATTTGATATGGATCCAGTTCTCCTTAGAACTGCAATGATGAATAGATTAATCAGTTAGATTAATGTACTTGATTGATTTTGTTACAGCAGCAGTAAAATTTAAAGCAGTTAAAACACAGAAATACACAAACCACTATATATAGTAGTATATATATATAGACTGATAATCCAGAAACCACAGATCTTAAATTAAACATAATATTTAACAAAAAGAAGCTGCACACATTTGGAAAGCTGAGACCAAATAATATTTGGCATGTATGCTTGAAAAAATGTCTAAAACAATCACTCAGTGTTTGTTGCAGTTAACTCATTTCCTGTGTTTTTTTATCTCCAGTGTCTGACAGTGATTTCTTTGTCGTTGGTGCAGATGAGCTGCAGAAGAGAAACGAGGTGATCAGAGTCCTGACTAAACGTGTGTGGGCGGTGGAAACCCGGGAGGCGGAGGTCCAGAAGGAGCTCAGCGTAGCTCAACAGCAGCTCTGTGAGCTGGAAGAGAAACATCAGAACATCAGCCAAAAATGTCAAGACTATGAGGTACAATTACAACATTAATACACATTAACATTCTCTTCATAAATATAAAAACATACAAATTAATCTACACAAATCTTGTGAAAATACAGCTTACTCAGCTTTAAATGTATTGGTGATTACTAAAGCTGTAAATGTATAGTATATTATATTATATTATCAT
>NW_024611882.1:0-2114 GCF_008729295.1 Plectropomus leopardus
CACAGCAGTAGATTACTTAACTTCCATGTTGGACTCCTGCCTGTTTCTCAAAACTGGGAGTGTGCCGAATAACATCTACTCTATGTAGTACAAAAACTATGGATAAGTAACCCTTAGAACCCCTTCAAAGAAAAAACCTGAACTATCCCTTTAACATCAATGTTGACATGACATGGAAGAAAAATGGCAGCCTATCACAGAAAAGTAAAGGGAACAGAGCAGCTAAAAGCACAGATGTTTAGCCTGAACTTGGCTAACAAAGACATATATGGCTTTTAAGAACCAAAACTGGCTACTTGCCGGTGCTGTTAATATCTTTGTAAATATCTATCTCACAGTGTTTGACCCAAAGTGGTCTCATATCTCAAGAGCCTGTCGCCTTGTTTATGCTGAAGGGTAAGTCTACATGCAGAACTCCAAAGGGCCAGTCACTGTGTTAAGTTGCTCCCATGCATTGTTTTTATCATTTAGCTACTTAAAATACTCTTCTCGAGAACTGGAAGGCTTCTGCCTGAGAAAATCATCTTATCTCTTTTTGAGCTCTTTAGTTTATTGAAGGAGAAAACAAGGGCATGCTTAAGTTTCACCAGGGAATGAAAATGGCCACGATTAGTTGTCTCCAGGCGTGTACAACAAACAACAAAGCCAGTCAAATGGCTAAGAGAGGTTTGTTGAGTCTGATAAAGCCAGAGTTTTCATGAGGTTATGAAGGTGGTTCTCTTTTAACCTGGCTAGATCTCCACGGTAACTTATGCAGTACACATAACGTGGTCGGGGCCAGTTTATGTTCTCAGTTTTGGCTTGAAATCAGCTAAAATGTGCCAATCATGTCCTTTGTTTGCCACAGGATCCTATAAAAGGTTCCTTCATCTTAAGGCAAGTTAGATTTAAGATTTTTAAATATTTTTTTAATGTCACATGGAATTAAGTATAAGGCCAATTTTCTAATAACCAAAATTTGCAAAGCCAATTTTATTCCTTCCAAAAACATGGGAAAAACGCAATGAGCAACTGTAGTGATGCACGATATTGGACTTTTTGTCGATATGCAGTATGCCGATATATAACAATAAGGGGGCAGCATAGCTAACCTATACTTCATTTTGTGATAAAAGCACCAAATTTGGTAAAAAAAAATATAGTTTAATGTATTTAGAAGAAATCTGGATATTGGGCCAATGCAGACTGGTGTTCTGGTGGCCATTTTCAAAAATGGCTGCCTGCTGTTAACATGTGTCCATGTTTTCAACACAACAAATATTGATTACATACAAATTAAAGTGAAAATATGTTTTGACATCAAGAAAATGTCAGCATTTGCCAGACTGCAATTGCTGTAGGTCATTCTATATCAGCTACAGATTTTTATCAGAATTTACTACTTCCTGTATAAATGTAGTTGAATGTGGCAAAGGTCATTCTGTTAGGTGTAACAGATCAATGTGTATGTTACAAAAATCTATCAGAATGGACAACTTCCTGTATAAATGTAGGTAAATGTGGGGTAGGTCATCCTGTCAGGTGTAATTGATCATTTTGTCAATTACAAAAATATATCAGAATGGACAACTTTCCGTGTAATTGTAGTTAAATGTGGAGTCGTGGTATTCTGATAGGTGCCGTAGGTCATTCTATCATTTACAAATGTCTATCAGAATGTACTAATCCCTATTAATGTACTATTCTACAGTACTACAATACACTGTCATTTACTCAAGCATCACAACAAAGCACAATAATCTGAACACAACAAAACAAACATGTAAAAATGACATGTAAACCTTGTAAAAAGTGTTCAGGTGACAATTTAAAGAATGACTGAAAGAACAGATGGAAAGCCAACCAGTGAGTTGGCTGGTCTTTACTGGTGTTACTGGTATTAGGTGCTAACTGCCAACTGAAGAATACAGAGAGAGCTCAGAGCTTAAATACCCACAGCTGATCTCATGGCTTTAATACTTAAATAGAAATGCTTGAAATTGAATGGGGGGCGTCTGTAAACATGTAAAATAAAGTCCATACATGAATAACACATAAATAACTGGGCCATTATATATAAAAATCATGTGTGCCACATTTGCTCTGGTATCCACCATCTGACAAAATAATAGAAC
>NW_024611883.1:0-2182 GCF_008729295.1 Plectropomus leopardus
CGCCTGCTGTGGACTTGACCTCAAAGATGCCATCTTCAATAGTCAGGATGGAGACGTCAAATGTGCCACCGCCCAGGTCAAAGATGAGAACATTTCTCTCGGCTCCAACCTGAAGTTTGAAAAGATTTTACTTTGATATGTTGTTTATTCTAGTATTGGATAAATCCACCTTGACCTTCAAATTCAAGGTCTATATTACTATACTATTATATTACTTAACACAGCTGCCTCACAGTGAGAGGGTCCCAGATTCAAACCCAGAGTGGGACAGTCAAAAGACATGCAGGTTAATTGGTGATTCTAAAATGTCCCATAGATGTGAATGTGAGTGTCAATGGTTGTCTGTCTCAATGTGTCAGCCCTGTGAAACTCTGGCGACCTGTCCAGGTTGTACCCCGCCTCTCACCCAATGTCAGTTGGAATTGGCTCAAGCCCCCCCCACGACCCTCTAGAGGACAAGTGCTAATGAATGAATGCACTTTTTGAATCCAGAAAGCAACTGTTAGTGCTGTTCAGCTGCTATTTTATTGCACCGTTCTTAGTATTATTTGATCTAATAACATGCTGTACCTTTGTTGTGTTTTTATGTCACCGATCTTGAAGCAATAATACGCACTTTTTTGGGCTGCTGGAGTATATATTCTCTAAGTTTTAAGTAATTGCACTGAATATGTTGGAATTTTTTCTTATGTGTGGATCTTAAACTAATGACTAAAGACAAAATATGACCCCTGTGGCTGGACGAGTTGGGACCCACTGTTGTATACAGCTGTAGCCTAAGGATTATTTTACCTTTTTGTCCAGGCCATAAGCAATAGCAGCAGCAGTAGGCTCATTGATGATACGAAGGACATTAAGCCCAGAAATGGTCCCTGCATCTTTGGTGGCCTGGCGCTGAGAGTCATTGAAGTAGGCAGGCACTGTCACGACTGCACTTGTTACAGTCTGCAAGAAAAAAAAATGGTTACAAAGACCTGTTATTACTGAGAAATAAATGTCATTCTCAACATTAAAAGTATTTTTTTTCCAAATCAGAGCTTATAGATCCCCAGTCTATTGAAACATCATAAAATCCCTGCAGAATTCTGTTTAAATTCCATGTTTTGGAGGGAACTTAGCTGCCAAAATACAGTAGTGAAAACAGAGGAAATTTGTCATTGCATTATTTTGTGTACTGATGCAGTTCTCCCCTTTCATAAACAAACAAATAATTTCTAATATTAATTCTGCAAAAACAAAACACGGGTGTACCTTCCCCAGGTAAGCCTCTGCAATCTCCTTCATTTTAGTGAGCACCATAGAGGAGATCTCCTCTGGGTAGAAGGTCTTGGTCTCGCCTTTGTACTCCACTTTAACTTTGGGGCGTGAATCCTCACTAATGACTGTAAACGGCCAGTGTTTCATGTCTGACTGGACAACGCTGTCATCAAACCGGCGTCCGATCAGACGTTTTGCATCTGCAGGGCGATAAAAGAGGCCATAATTAAGCAGAAACAGCAAAGTTAACTAGTTGTACCTTTCTAGTGAAATGTTTCATACCGAACACTGTGTTGCTGGGGTTCAGGGCCACCTGATTTTTGGCTGCATCCCCGATCAGCCTCTCAGTGTCTGTGAAGGCAACATAGCTGGGTGTGGTCCTGTTTCCCTGGTCGTTGGCAATGATCTCCACTTTGCCATGCTGAAACACGCCTACACAGGAATAGGTAGTGCCCAGGTCAATGCCGATTGATGGTCCCTTGGACATGGTTCCTGGGAATATGAATATAATCACCTGTTAATCATACACTGGCTCAACAATGACATTCTGGGTATGTGACAGATGAGTATTTGTCGGTGGCAGTATGCTGCAGTAGGCTGTAATGAGGCTATTAACAGAGTCTGAGCAGCTTAAACAGAAGTGGAGACAAACTGTCTCGGTGAGGTAGAGGTCCGCAGCACCTGTTTTTGAGCCTCCCATGTTTGACAGCTTGGCAACGGCTGCCTTTATTGTGGCAACAACAGGGAGGAGATGACCTTTTCTAAGACGCAGGTTTATTGTAAACTGATAACCACACTGGACTGCCATTGACTTTACTCATTATTATATCACAAAGCTGAAATGTTATTTGTTAAGTTGATCAACTGATTCATTGTGTATTTTTTCTGCTGTTCTTTGTCTTATGTGGTAGTAAAATTGTCTTTG
>NW_024611884.1:0-5511 GCF_008729295.1 Plectropomus leopardus
TGTTCTCCTCCTCCTCCCCTCCCCCTCCTCCTCCTCCTCCTCCTCCTCCCCCCTCCTCCCCCACTCCCGCTTCGTTCTCCTCCTCCCGGGCGTTGCAGCGGCTGCAGTGTCTCCTGAACCCGCCCAGGAAGTGCGACCTAAAGCAGCAGAAGGGGCAGGCGTAGCGCCCGGGCCGGTGGGACGCCCTGACGTGCTGCTGCAGCCGGCTGGGCAGGAAGAAGGAGCGCTTGCAGTCTTTGCAGCCGTACGGACGCTCCACGTCGTGGCTGCGCACCACGTGGCTGATGGCGAAACCTGCAACAGGTAGAGATCCAGTCACACTTTACACAACTTTACAAATTTGGCACAAACGTCCACTTAGACTCAACAACGAACTGGTTTGATTTTCGGCGTCATAGGTCACAGTGACCTTGCATTCGTCTCAATCTCATGAACACTATATCTTGAGAACGGCATGAGAGATTTTCCTCAAATGTGGCACAAACGTCCACATGATATTAATTTTTAAAGTGGTTATCAAAGGTTGTGATGACCTTGCATTTGTGTCACTTTTATGAATGTGATATCTCAAAAACACTTTGAGGAAATGTCCTCGAATTTGGTACAAACGTCCAGTTGGACTCAAAAATGAACTGATTAGAATTTGGTGGTCACTGTGATCTCAATATCTCAAAAACGCATCAGGGAAATTTTATCAAATCTGGCGCAAACATCCATTTGGACTCAACAATGAACTAGTTTGATTTTTGTTGTCATAGGTCACAGTTACCTTGCATTCATCTTATTTTAGCGAAGACAATATCTTGAGAATGCCTTGAAGGAATTAGTTCAAATTTGGCACAAACCTCCGCTTGATAATACTTCTAAAGTGATTAGAGTTCGTTAGTCAAAGGTCACTGTGACCTTGCATTTGTGTGATTATTATGAATGTGATATCTCTAGAACACATTGAGGGAATTTCTTGAAATTTGGCACAAACGTCCACTTGGACTCACGAATCATCTGATTAGAATTTGGTGGTTGAATGCACTTTTAAAAATAGTTAGTGTTGACCTAAGTTTGCGGTGATTTTAAGGTTAAAATCAGAGTGCGTTTGTCGTTGAAGTGAGGGCGGAGACTCCTGTGAGGTTATAGACGTGTTTGACAGCTGCAGGGTCAGAGGGGAGAACCTGATTGGTCGATCTGGAGATGTTGAAGCCCTACCTTTCAGTTTGGTCTTCCAGCCGCAGATCAGACACACGAAGCGGTTGGAGATGAAGCGCACCACTTTGGCCGTGGCCTCCATCTCCTCCTTCAGGAGCTCGCCGCTAAGCCCGGCCGCCGCCTCGTCCTCCTCTGCCCCGCCGCTGCTCTGAGCCTGCTTGGGCGTGTTTGCGGCGACGGCATCCCGTCTGACGGCCTGGGCGGCGTACGCTTTGGGGATGTCATGCTTCCTCACCACGTGGTTGACGCCCATGGCTTTCAGCTTGGTCTTCCAGCCGCAGATCAGGCAGTGGTAGCCGGCGCCATCGAACATCAGGACGCTCTCGTCTCCTTCGCCGTCCGCTTTGACCGGCCTCGCCTCCTCCACCTCCTCAACCTCCTCGACCTCACTCTTCACTTTATTTTTCCCTCGCTCCTCCTCCTCGCTTTTTATTTTGTCGTTTCCTCGCTCCTCCTCCTCGCTTTTTATTTTGTCGTTTCCTCGCTCCTCCTCCTCCCCCTCCTCCTCCGCCGCCGCCTTCTCCTCATCCCCGCCGCCCTCCCTCTCGTCCACGCAGTGTTTGGCGATGATGTGCTTGTACAGCTTGGTGAAGTCTCGGGTGGTGAAGAAGCAGTCGGAGCAGTGGAATAGGCGGGCCGTGCTCTGATACATCACGATGTTGCCGAGGCGACCCACCGCCACGCCGTCCAGGGAGGCGGGATGAGATGCCGCCATGTGGGTCAGCTGGTGGGCGTGGCTCTTGGAGAAATGGCCGCAGATGGGGCACTGGAGATGGGCCGCCACGCCACCGCCGGCCTCGCCGCGAGTGTGGATGAGGACGGACATTGCAGAGGCTGGACAGAGACGAGTGAAGTTAGACACAATCGAAAAACGCCAAACTGGTTTTCTTTCTCTCTCTGACAGTAAACGTGAAAATTTAAAGACGTCACTTACAGAAACTTTTTCAGTTTGAAAAAAGTATTTATTTTTTTCAATTTGAATTAACGGACCAAATAATCTGCTGGAGAAAACTGTGGAAAAAAGTCCCTGGAATCAGTTTCAAATATAAATCTTTTTGGTTTTCTTTTGTTCTGTGATCTTAAGCAGCAAAAATTCCTGAAAAAAGATTCTGGAAAATTATTATTATTTTATAAGTTTTTTTATTGAACAGGCAATTTCAAATGAAAGACAAAATAATCTGCAGATAAACTTTTACATAAAAACTTCTAAATTTTCATTTTATTGACCAGATGATTAGATGAAAAACGTGACTGTAAATTGAAGGCCCAGGATTAATTAACCTTTCATTGACCAGATGATTCATCTAAAAAGTTTTGTTAGTTAGTCCAAAAATAAACCGAAAAAATAATTTGCTGATAAATTTATGAATAAAAAATTACAACAAAAATATAATAAATATATATAGTGTGTTTGACAGAATTAAAGCCGGTTTGTTGGGTTTCAAAGGGTTAAACGAAGAATGGATGAAGTTTGAATCAGTTTTTAAAATCAGATTTATTAAAATAAAACAGTTACAGTCGATTACAGTTGAACATTTTTAAATTTAAACATAATTTTAATTATTTAAATAAACGTTTCAGGCGTCGTCCTCCTTCACCTCCTCATCCAGCTCACAGCTCCTCCTCCTCGCCTCCCGCCGGGCGCCACGGGGCTTCCTCCTCCGGAGGCAGACGACAAAATAATCTTCTCCTCCGTCGCTCTCCACCAACAGTCCACTCGCTCTGAAAGACTTGTCGATCATGTCCCGGTCCAGTCTGTCCCACGCCGCCACCACCCAGTCCACCAGCAGGTGGCGGGCGGGAGGCCTTAACTCCCCTGCGGGCGTGAACTCCTTTTCCACGTCCCCCGCCATCCACCACTCGTAGGCGGTGTGCACGCTCTGCCTGAAGGGCTCGTTCCACATCATGTCGGTTGGTTCCTCGCCATCTCCGGGGATCGTCACCGTTGTGATGTTGTAGCCGCACTTCAGCTCCGCTTTAGTGGCAGCGCCCACGTGGCGGCACACCAGGAGGCGTGGCGTGGCGTTGGATTTCCCCACCACAGACTGCAGCCAGCGTGCGGTGAGTTCGTCGCTCATTAAGCTGCTGGCCGACATGTAGATGACGGCGCTGGAGGTCTGCGACGCCTCCACACTGCCGGAGGTCTGCAGTGCCTCCACGCCACCCGATGTCTGAGACACCTCCACACTGCCGGAGGTCTGCAACGCCTCCACGCCACCGGAGGTCAGCAACGCCTCCACGCCACTAGAGGTCTGAGACGCCTCCACACTGCCGGAGGTCTGCAACGCCTCCACGCCACCAGAGGTCTGAGACGCCTCCACGCTGCCGGAGGTCTGCAACGCCTCCACGCCGCCGGAGGTCTGAGACGCCTCCACGCCACCATCGGCCCCTCTGAACACGACAAATGGCTTCAGTTTAATGCCATTGTCCTTGGCGGCAAGAACGACAGTGAGGCGGCTTGTTTTGTCCAAACAAACCTCAGTCTGGTCCATCACAATGATGTCACGCTCTAACATCCTTCTGGAGCTCACCGTCTTCCCGATGTAGTCGATAAACCACACCAGTCTCTTCGGGAGCAGCGTCACGTCTTCCTGCGGCGCCACAGCGGTGTGGCGGCGAAGTGACACTTCGTTCCGCTTCAGAAATCTTTGCAGCCAACCAGCACTAGCAACAAACGCCCTCCCTCCGTCGCTCACAGCCGGGTAGATCTCCAGCGCCTTCTTCTTGATCATCGTCCTCGTCACTTTTCTGTTTTTGCTGCGCATCAAGGAGATCCACGCCGCCAGGCTCTCCTCCAGCTCCTCGCTCACCTTCTTCCTGCCGCCGCCTGCCAGCCGCGCCCTCGCCTGGTCCGCCCGCCGCAGCTCCTCCTCCTGCTTCCTCCACTCCCCTACTCGTTTCCAGTGGACGTTAAAGTGGCGCGCAGCCTCCGCCGCCGAGGTCTCCTCCGCGAATTTCAAAACCGTCTCTTTGAATTTGAAATCAAATCTCCGTCTGGTCGCCATGCCAACGACCCGCAGAGACTGAAAGGGATGAGAACACCAGGTGAGTCATCGGACAAAGTCACGTGATCACACCGATGAATTCAGACCGAAGAAAGTCCCCCACATTTTTTATTTTTCTGTTTGTTTTTTTGATTATTACTTACTTATTACTTCATCGGTTTCTTTATGTTCTCTTTTTTTTTTTTTTTTTTTTTTTTTTTATTATTTGGAGTTTTTTGTGTATGTTAGTTTGAGGTTTTTTTTTTTTGTTTAATGTTTCTTTGGATGATTTTTTTTTTTTTATTTCCTGGTTTTGTGTGTGTGTGTGTTTGTCTTTTTTTGTTTATTTTTATTTAATTATTTATTTTTTGAAGGAAATAAACCCAATTAGCCCAGGTTTTACAGGGTTAACCAAACCTCATTTACATTTTCCGGTATTTTACCGTCAGAGCGTGTTGGTGCGAACAGAAGCTCTCGGTCAGAGCTGATTTTTATCTCTCCGGTAGCTTCACCGTTTTGTGCGTCATTCCGGTTAAACCCCGGGACTGTGACTGTAACGGAATACGGGATAATAACGATGGACGACTGCGGCTTCACGTGTCCTCACAAAGGGAGAACGAGCCCGAGCTAACAGCTAACTGCCCGGCTAACGCGCTGAAAAAAACACATTTAAAATATTTTCCCGCTCACCTGCCTCCGTTACAGCTGAGATTATCTGCCGTTAATCTCCTCCACCAGATCGCACCGGAAAATCACTCCAGATTATCCTTTAACTGCCTGAAATCTTAATGATTTCACTCCGGCCAGCTCCTGTTTGTTTACATGCAGCCGACCCGAGCTCTCGCGCTGGATCCACTTATCGCGAGATTTCAATACATTTTCTGCTTCGATACATGGTTTGTTTTGTTGTTTAAAAAAAAAAAGGAAAATAGCAAAATAACTACAAATAAACAACCAAATCTGATAATTATGCTCCAACACTCAATAAAAGGTTTATGTTGTGACACATCTCAAACAAATAAAACTTCAAGATTTTAAAGCTGCTGTGTGGTTAAATATGTGTGTGTGTGTGTGTGTAATAAATATATGTATGTATATTCAGTTATACAGGCTATTGTCATGTTTCACATGCTCTGCTTGGGGGCCACTTTTGTAAAATGATAGTGGTTAGGGTTAGGCTAACCCATACATGTTTCTCGGATTTTGGGACGTTTTGAGGGTCACTATGTGATGTCTCTGCTGCTGAGTACATGAGGTATACTCTGTGTGTGTGTGTGTGTGTGTGTGTGTGTGTGTGTGTGTGTGTGTGTGTGTGTGTGTGTGT
>NW_024611885.1:0-7187 GCF_008729295.1 Plectropomus leopardus
ATAATAATATTTGTGCGCAAAATTAAAATTAAAAAAACATCACATCCTTCGGTTTTTGCAGGTCCAAACTATCCTCACCATGTTGACCTCTGAGATGCTGTCGATGCTCTCCACCTGCACGTCGATGCCCACGGGGATGGCTGCACCTGAAACAACAACAAAATCATCCGTTTTAAAGTCAGCGACAAAAACTCATCACTCAAAGGCTTCCTGCGTGAAATGACCGTATTTATCACAGCAGCATCACAACAGCCTGCAGGGAAACTGTCATCACACAGTTTGAGACATTTTTCAGAAAAACATTCATCTACAAAAAAAAACAAAAGAAAAAACTTTGACATTTTGCAGAGTGTGTTTATTTTTGGTGTATCTATTTTGGTACAGTTAATTGGTATTTTTGTGTATTTATTTTTACATATTTATTGGTAATTTTGGTGTATTTATTTTGGTATATTTATAGGCATTTTTGGCATTATTATTCTTGTATATTTATTGGTATTTGGGTATATTTATTTTGATGTATTGATCCGTAATTTTGGTATATTTATTTTTGTATAGTGATTGGTTTTCAGGGTATATGTATTTTAAAATATATTTATTGGGATTTTTGGTGTATTTATTAGTATTTTTTGGTGTATTCATTTTGGTATATGTATTGGTATTTGGGCCTATTTATTTTTAGATATTTATTGATATTTTGCGTATATTTATTTTCTGTATATTTATTGGTGTTTTGCTATATTGTTTTGTGTGTGGTTAAGAAATCACTGCCAAAATCAACATAAATCTGTTGTACGGCAGTTGCAGTATAATGTAGGAAAAAAGTCCAAATCTAAAAATTGCAGATAATACTAAATCTAAATATTAAAGATTAAAAATAAGGTGCAAAAACCAACAAACACAATGCCAGCAGTGCAAACAGGTAATGTGAGCATGTTGCCTCAGAGGCTTTATCCGCGCTAACATCAGTAAAACTTTGTAAAAACACCATCGGTGTAACTTATTTTGACTAAAACTGGTCCAGAATCTCTTGTCAGTAGGTCAAATGTCTTTCAGCAGCTTCTGTGTCTCGTTAATCACGTCATCTGTATCGGCCCTCAAACCTCATTTTGGTCAAACGCTGGTAACAACATCCTCCGTCTTCGCCACCAGCTCGCCGCAGCTGTCAACATCTGTCCTCCACACTCCCCCGCTCCATCCGCCTCATTAGCAGATTAAGCTTGTTTAACCTCTAAACCTGAACAGCCTGATTTGTGCACACAAACAGAGCAGAAATAGCTAAACAACACAAATCCTCCCCCAAAAAACACGCTCCAATCACAGCTTCTCGCTCCCTGTTTTACTGCTCTGCCTCCGCACAGAATCACAACTCCACAGAGTTTAGTTTTATGACGCTGTTCAGTGGTCGTTCTTCCTTTCCTAAAAATCTACGCGGCTAATTTTAGGATTTATCCACGGCTGCAGACTACAGAGCTCATTCCCGGCTCGAACACAAACATCAGCGGTGATTCTGCTGATGACTTCAACTCGTAAACTGAGGCGTGTTTTTAAGAGTTTAACAATGAGAGGAATGCACCCGAAAAACGAGCCGTCGTGACTGTCAGCGTACAGTCGAGCTTCATCATTTCTGACGGCTTTCACCTCATGCACTCTGCTCGTTTGCTGCAGCTCAAAAGATGTCGACATTTAAACTGAAATAAAAACAGGAACGCTCTTCGACATACATGTTCCATTATAACTGTTATCACCGTATTTTAGTGACCATTTTCAGTAAAGCAGTTGTTATAGTGATGTGGAGATATATTAAAACGTTTCTCTTTCACCCTCGTACACCTGCATTAACAACAGTTTTACTGTATTTAGACGCTTTTCATTATCATTTAACCCTCTGAAACCTGAGAACATTTGATTTCTTCCCAAAACACAATAAACATACTGAGTTACTTGGCAAGAAACATCCCAAAAAAAATCTGAAAAAGTGAGAAGGAAACAGAGCATGAAGCAGAATGAATATGTGTCATTGAATGCTGAGCCCACACTATTTTCTGTAAACAAATCAGATGTTGAGAGCTCGATAACCGAGTTTATGAAGTACTTAAAAACTGAAAGAGATCATACAGGTACACTGAGATGGTACGAGAGAAATACTACGAACACAGCGCAAAGAAATCAAAAGGCCAGACACGGTTAACATTTTAAATAACATTAATATTGTCTATAACCTTGTTGAAGAATATTTTTTGGGATAATGCTCATTTAATTTAATTCAGACCGTCCGTTAACTTGTGTTTTACGGAGCGAGAGGTGCAGCAGTGAGGTTTTACCACGTCGCTTTAGAGACGCTGGTATGACACGTGAAAGTTCAGCGTGCGAACCGCGTCCACGATGGTAACGCCATCACAAAGAAAGTGCTAACATGTTGATGCTCAGCTGGTTTAATCTTCTTTGCCATGATCATCATGTCAGTTTGGCGTGTTTGCATGCTAACTTAGCACCAGATGAAGGTTTTGGGGTCACGAAAGTCACGACAATTAATCCTGCAGGATTTAATAGATATCAGCGGCTGCTGAGACGTTTCACTTTAAACCACCAGCGTTAACTTGGTGTTGGGTCTGGAGGACAAGCGAAAGATCGATCAGCAAAGTTAAAGCCCTCTGAAAACTTCAGCTTCTCTTGTGCTGTTTAAAGACTCTTTCACAAGATATTTAACCCTTTGAAACTTGAGCAAATGGATTTGATTTTTGTTTTTAAATAAAGAAGAAAACACAATGATTTATCTGAAAAGAAATTAGTAAAAAATAACAAGAAAATGACCTTAAAAAAGTTTTAAAAATGAGTGTCAGAGTATAAGAAAATTATCAAAACAAAAGCCCAATATTTCCAGAAAACTAACTTATAATTATCCAATTTTATATATTTAAAATAATGTGACAGAAAGAAAATGTATACATATATATCTCATTTTTATTTTATTTTATTTTTATATTTCAGCATTTTTAGGGTTATTTTTTATTTATCTAACCTTTCAATTTCTTTGCATATTTTCAGGTCATTTTCTAGTATTTTTTTTTTTTTTTACTTTTATCTGGTTATTTGTAGTTAAGTTGCTTTTTGCCTTTTTCCTGAAGAAATCAAACCAATGTCCTCTGGTTTTAAAGAGTTAATTCTGTCTAGTTCCAGTTTTGAGCTACACGCCTGGAAAGGGTTGTCTGTAGTGTTGACTTGCAAATCACCGAAACCATGACTGCTGTTTTAGCATGCATAAACACACACACACACACACACACACTCTCACACACACACTGGTTTGGGCTTGTGACCTCCGTCTGGACGTGGTTTACCGGGTTACATTCCTGTTTTCGCCCTCAGGCCGTCAAGAAAAAAAAAGATGTCCTCGAAAGTGTCTGTGAGCTTTGTGAGGGTGTAAAGTGAGTTAATTCCAGTTGAATGTTAGCGGGCCGGCAGCTCAATAAACACTTTATTTAATGAAGTTCATCTGACAGCCGGGACCATAAAGCTCCCGCTGCAGGCTGGCTTTGTCCCGCCGCGACTCCTAAAAACCACCACGCGGTGCAGACCCAACATTCAGCGTAGCCCCGACAACCAGCGCTCTTTGGTGGGAAAAGGCTGAGACAGAAGGTCACTCTCTCTCCGTCTCTCGGCTCTTTGCTGCTTTCTTTTCCCACGTCACGCCCAGTCCAGCGTTTGGGACGGTTTTCGGAGAGACGCGTCCTAAAGGAGGTCAAGCTCTCGAGGTTTATGTGATGCACAGATTCAGCATCAGCACAACGTTTTTATATCGAAACAGATCTCAGAAGTGTTACGATCTCAGACGTTTTAATTTCCTGTTTTAAGAAAATACTGAGGTAATGTGTGACTTTACAGCCCGTTTTCACTCCGACCTCAACAAAAAGCGCCGCTCTGTCGCGTTTTTGGCGCACCAAAAGCCACCTTCTGCCTCCACGTCTAAATCACACCAATTTGCTCGTGTTTCAAAGGTTTTAACACCTGTGAAAGGCGTCTGAATGACAACACAAGAAAACAGGTTTCAAAGGGTTAACGATGTAACTTAATGATTATCGTCCTGGCTAATTATTGGCCCCAATATTGGGCATTTTGCCAATTATCTGTATCGGAATTTTATTTTAATTATTGCTGAAAAAATTCATTAATTATTAAGTGCAAAGGAAGTGTCGGCATGGGAGGAACTTTTACTTTGTATTTTTTTTATTCATTTTTATTTTTTATTTCACTTCACTTTTTTAGAAAAAGAAAGTTGTGGGGAATTTGCTGTATATGATGTTGAAAGTTTCAGTTTTGATTAAACATTTGCTAAAGGCATTTAAACACAGTTTTGTGTTTGAGTTTGTTTTATTCCAAATTCTACACAGAAAGATTTTCATTTTTATTGTAAATTTTATATTGTAAATTATATTGGTTCCAAATATTAGTTATCGGTCTCATTAACAGCTAATAATCAGTATCGGCCCTGAAAACCAATATCAGTCGACCCATACTTCATGACTTACATTAACGCCCGTTTTTGCACATTTTGGATTATTTCTTTCACACATCTGCACGTTCACACTTCATACTACCAACAAAGAGTGATTTTTCCAAACACAGAAAAAGCTTTCAGTGAGCACGGCAACAGACCTTCGGTATTTAAACGACAAAAAACGGGACAAAAAACTACAAAACAAAACTGAAGTTTGGGCTGATATTTAACCTCCTGGATCCAACAACGTCTGTTTCTCAACAACGCAGCTGAATTTGGATCCGCTGCTCTCTGATCTGACCAAACATCGAGGAAAATGTCCCGTTCGGACGCTGAGGTGGTGAACTCTGAACAACCTTCGGGGGCATCTTTTTCTAATCAGCTGACGTAAACAAGTTTTTGTGGAGGATTTGTTGCAGAGCTGCTGCTGCGTTCAAATTACACCGTGGCTTTTGGGGGAGAGCTCTAAATTTGGGGGATGGGTGGTGGGACGACACTGTATACAAGCTCGCACAAACATGAATGAACCGGCCAACATGCACAAATATGCTATCGACACAGTTCAGCTCAAACCGGAAACATTTAGCGGAGGACGACAAAGAAAAAGTGCAATGTTTTTTTAATTATCTCCCCATCCAGAGACAACGAAAAGACAAACGCACAGCGGACAGGAAACAGTTTGTGTTACTGTGTTAAACAGCTCGGACCACGGCATCCATCCCTACAATCAGGAGCCCACAGCCCCAAATTTTGGTTGCAGCATCACTTTTCCAACTGCTGCTCTGCACACAAAACCCATTTTCAATCTGAATCGCTCACAAGCAGCCCGCTTCCAGGCAACACATTATCGCTGAAAATAAAAAAATACTTCATAAAACGGACAAATAAAAAGCAAAATAAATATAAAAAAAACAAATACAAATAATTCATCTAGTGACAAAATCAGTTTAAAATGTATGACAGAAAAACAGTTAATTTAATATAATAAAAACAGAATTACAGTTAATCAAAATACTAAAATGCATCATAAAAAAAAAAAAGTATAAAAAGAAACTGGGTTTTGCAGAGTTTTAGAAAAGCAATTTGATCACATAAAGAGGTCACGACGCAGTAACAAAGCCTGTTAAACATAATTGCAGTATTAGTAATATTAGTATTTGTTAATAACAAACACATATCTGGACGGGTGCAGCTTTAAATACGTGTTTTTGTGACTAAAATGTTTACGTGCTCGTCGTTTTAGAACGAGTCGTTCAATCCCTGAACACAACGCCCACAGATGGATTAATTCATGCAGCCATAAGCAGCGTAACGCAGCTTTAAGGTCGCAGGTCGTTTCCGTGCAGCCTCCGTCGCCACTCTGAGTGTTTTTGATTCGACTCTCCAATCAAAGTAGAGGGAAGGTGAGAGGTGGAGACGGATTAAAAGGTGACTCTCTGAACGAGAACGAGTCCTACACAATCCATACTGACTCGACCCGGCCAGGCGGAAGAGAGGCAGCTCGGCCTGAAACGCTGTAATGTAATCAAAGCTGTGCTCCGAACACACACACACACACACACACACACACACACACACACAGCCTTTATTTACAAAACATTTAAAACCACACTGGCGGTTTATATGTTAAAGCACAGTAACTAAAAATAACGTACTGTATGTTTAATGTCACATCCAGCTCGGCTGTGTATCGACCAAAGCTGAAATCAAACGTACGCCCGTGTGTAAAGACTTTGGAAAACAAACAGGTTTGGCTTTAAAACAAAACCAAAACAAGTTTAAACAAACGTTTTTGAAGCCCTGATGAAACACGTTGGCTTTTTTAATGGTTTAGCTTCTATAATAAAGGCTTTTTAATGTAATTCCTCCCCGTTTTTCACATCATACTCTTGGAGTGCCTGGATTTCCCTCTTGTTTTTGCGAGATTTAGCACCTGATGCTATTTCGTGACCTACATTTGATCGTGATCCACAGAGCAAACTCGTCATCTCTCTTTGTTTCCAAGTTTAAACATAATTGAATCCCAAGGAATCAAATAAAAACTGAAAAACAGGTTCAACACGACTAAAAGCCTGAGAATAAAAATGGGCCTTAAGGTGCATCTTAAAAGCATCAACAGACTGAGCCTCTCTGATGGCCTCCAGCGTGCACGCCCATGCCCACGCCCACACACACACACACACAGATTTCCCTCTAATAATGAAGTGGACTGTTTTAATGGATTTAACGAGTCGCTGCACGCCAAAGGAAGAACCACAGAGGTAAACAAACCCGCCTTCCAAACCTGAAGTTTCACGGCGATGGGAATTAATGTGTCAATCGGGGCCGAGGTTTGTTACCTGAAAACTGAGGTCACGCCGTGAGGAGCCAAAATAACAGAGTGTTTGTAGGAGGACCAGCAGGAATACAGGCCCTGGTGGTAAATCAGTTACGAGTGTTTGGCCTCATGATGTCGGTCTATAAAAGAGCGAGGAGGCCTGACGGGAAGTTTGCAGGGATTCATTTAAGTTTACAGTCGTCCTCTTAAAGGTTGACCTCGATATAGAAATACTACCTCAACACGTGCACCGAGTAACAAGAAATGTCAGACGGTGAATTTCACGACTCTGGTCCCCCGAGGCGGGAATGGTTTTGATTCTTCTACACACACACACACACACACACACACACACACACACACACACACACA
>NW_024611886.1:0-4087 GCF_008729295.1 Plectropomus leopardus
GGTGCTCTTGAGATATCGCATTCACAAGAATGGAATGGATTTACATAAACACTGGCAACCTGAAAACATGAAAAAAAATAGAAAATTAAAAAAACTCCCAAAAAAAAAAAAACATCAAGAGGCTGTTAATCTTCCTAAAATGTGGCTTCAGAACAGATTTATGTAGTGTCTCATAAATGCTTTTTCAAAAGCTTATTTCATGACCTTTTACATCACTGTGATAATGAACATTTGTCTTGGTAAAACAATACTCAGTCTTAACAGAAAGATTCTGAAAGCAGCACGCTGACGCCCTGGCTGTACCTGACGTGGTGTGCTCTGGACGGTTGCTGGTGGGAGAAGCTCTGAGATCGTCCCAGGCTGTGTCTCTCCAGCAGCTCTCTGGCCACTGGGCTGGACAATGACGATGATGGAGAGTTCCTCAGCGGCGATCGAGGCTCCACGGGTGGTGTGGACATCGAGGCTGTGAACTGGAGCTTCAGTTTCATGTGCTGGCTCAGCTACAATGTTATCAGTCAGCAAGGTACGGATGGACGAGAGAGGAGAAAGTATTATTGTGTGTAGCAGTGTTTGTTTTGATGATGAAGTAATTATGCAGTACCTCAAAAAGTCCAGTCCTGAGGATCTGGAAGGCCACAGTGAAGGAGAGGGTGGAGCCCTTCTTGCACTGTCCCAGGTTGTTGAGGGGAGACTGGCACACCACTGCCCCCACTCTACGGTCCTGCTGGCCCCCTCTATCAGCTGGTTAATGGATGGATGGATGGATGGATGGATGGAAGAAAAATAGTGAAAGTAGATTAAGATTAAAAACTGGAAAACCTAAAGGAGGTCTCCTTGAAGGGACAGCGCACCCAAAAATAGTACATTTTCCATCTTATCTGTAGTGCTATTATCAATCTAGATAGTTTTGGTTTAGTTAGCGTATTAGAAAGAAGAGTATTATTTCACTATATCACATAATACTATATAGTCAATCTAAATATGGCAGCAATAAACAACAATTTCCATTTGCGGATTAATATGTTGCAAAATTGTTGAAAATTTCAGAATATAAGGAAGAAGTCAAGTAACGTTTTGTCCGTTCAAGGGTCAGTTCACTTTCCGAAATTAAAAACACATATTTATAATGTTTAAATTAGCTATAGAGACAAATACTAATTTTTGGTACCAGGCTGTAGACATGTTTATGTCTGCTGTAACGCTGAGGATTGACCTGCTTTTGGCGCCAGCCTCTAGTGGATGAACTGCAGTTTTTGGAACTTCACATTAGCTTCACTTTTCAGCTCTGGAAGTTGCTGCTTGGTGTCCACCCACACAGATACCAGACCTGTTTGAACACTGTAGCATTTCTGTTCTCTACTGTTCTGTTGCGTTTCATCATAGCTGGCTGTTTACCCTGACACACCCAGCAAACACATCTCAAAGGCTGCGAAACAATGTCTCCACGCTGACTGCACCAAAGATTACACATCTGGACATTGACCCAGTCATGGACGCAGCTGGATCGGGGCGTCTGACTTTTCCCAAGAGGCTCATGGATTTTATTTAATGGGTGACTACGCCTATTTCAAAAATACATGTTATTCCTGTGGTCTAAGACAGTCCAAAAATATTAGTAAACATAAACAACTCTCCCAAATCCAAAAAATAGAAAGGATCAGTCAGCTGGCGCATACTTATGAAAAGCAATAGCAATCATGAAATACACTTTATTTAATTGTTTACACTGCTAATGAAATGATGATATATCTACAGCAATGAGAAGTTGGTGTGGCCGGATCAGATGTTGACTGTAAAAATGAGTCACAGCTTTTGCTCCATAGATTAAATCCTATCTGATCTGCCTGTCAGATTGATGAATAGGCTTCTATTGTAACGTGACTGCATGAATCAATACTGGCTATACATTTTACTTAGCTCTTTCATTTCCACGCAAGTTAGCAGGTGGTGACACACCCACTGCTGGCAGCACTGCGGCTCTCAGCAGCTGGCCGCATGTCTAACCACTGACAAGTCGTGATTAAAGGCTGTATTTCCATGACAGTGCAAAGACTAAAGCAAGCAGCACTGTGACAGCTTAAGCACACAGCGTAAAGGTGGGAGGACAGGTGCAAACACGCAAGGTTTTTATTACAAAGCTAGGTATTACTGGTATTTGGACTGAGATGATGCTCCAAGATCAGATGTCTAAAAGGCAAGTGGAGATTGTGTAAAGCCCTGCCTGATCCTCAGATCAATTAGCATCACAAATAAAGATAAAAAATACAAAAAAAAATCACTTTGTTCCTCAGATATTAACCTAATCATTCTGGATGGCATTTTAACCCTTTGAAACCTGTGCAAACTGACCTGATTCCTCTCATGAACACAGCAGAAGACAATAAGAAAATTTACAATAAGTTAAAATTAGAAGAAAATTACCTAAAATTTTGGGGGTAAAATAGAGAAAAAGTCAAGAACAAGCCAGAAATGACCTGAAAAGAAGTTCTGAAAACACACAGATATGTTTTCTACAACATAATTATATATCATAATAAATACTGTTTTCTGGTTTTCTTATAATATTCTTTCTCTCTCTCTATTCTCGTCCATGTCATTTTTCTTTTCACCTTTTACTAATTTCTTGCAATTTGCGGGACATTTCTTGTCAAAGATTTCAATGCTTGAGAAAGGCGTCAGAAATGCAATCCCAACAAACTGATGTCAATCCAGGTTTCAAAGAGTTAACCATCCTAGAAATGACAAGCTGTGGTCTGCAATAGACATACTGCAGTACAACAGTATCTTTCTTTAAATTTGATAGTTGGAATATGTTCTCATTATTAAAATAATTATGATCCCAGGGCTGAGACACTACCTAAAATGCCTGTAGCTAACTACAAGCATTAGATTTCAGCAATGATTATTTTAAAACCTTATGTCTACCAGAGAGGCCTTTTAACCCTTTAAAAACCTGGTTGGACATCAGTTTTCTTGTCGTGCCTTGAGATGCTTCTCACAAGCTATTTAACCCTTTGAAACTTGAGTAAAATTGGTTTGATTTCTTTAAAAAATGTAATGACCAACTTGGCAAGGAATGTCCAACAATTTGCAAGAAATTTGTCAAAGATAAAGATAAAGCTTACCTGAAAATTAGTTTTAAAAAGGGGGTGACAATTATTACAAAATATCAAATGACTATGCAAAAATGTCCAAAAAATAGGTTTATACTATTCATAATAATATGTGTAAAATTATGTTAAAGAATTTTTTTAAACATATATTGTTTAAATTTGCTGAACTTTATTATTTTCTTGTTTGTTTTGTTTTTTGACTTTTCTGTTTTTGCTAGTTTTAAGGTAATTTTCTTGTAACTTTTTACTAATTTCTTGGGGGTTTTTGTTGTTTTTTTTGGCAATGCATTGTTACGTTGCTTCACTGCCTTCCATGTTTTTAAAAGAAAAAAAAATCAATTGCTCAGATTTTTAAATGAGGAGGTATAAAAGTGACACTGTGAAGATAAAATCTGCAACTCACCGTCTGCATTCCAGATCAGACGGACAGCCAGGAAGTCCTGCAAGTTGTTGAGCAGGGTGTATTTTACCCAGAAGTGCTCCAGAGGCTTGACAGCACTGGGACAGGAAGCTGTCATCACCAGCCGAGGACGATCCAAGCGGATACTGGGCAACAAGTAAAAACTGGAGATGTATCTGGAGGGAGATCATACAAGTATTTTAATTTGGCTACATTTCAATTGGCTACATTTCAAATGTTGTACATAGGAGAAAGAGTTACCTTGTTAAAGGCAGTGTTGGAATGTACCATTGTAACACAGCCACCAACGGGATTTCCAAACCCTACAAAATATATACAACACATGTATCAGAATATATCATGAAATACCACCAATAACGCTTCAAAAAATTAAAAAAAACTGTCTAGATTTCTTTCAAAAACATGGGTAGAGGTTGATGGGCAACTTACCAAGAAAAGGCCCAAAGATTTGCAAGAAATTAGTTTAAAAAAAAATAATAATAATGGAAAAAGAGAAAATGAAGAAAATGCTAAAAAAAAGATATATTTTCTTTTTTTCTGATATAATTTCATA
>NW_024611887.1:0-2012 GCF_008729295.1 Plectropomus leopardus
TTTATTTATTTATTTTTTTTGTCGCAGGATGTAGTGGTGGATAAAGTACATAACAGCCAAACTTGAGTAAAAGTCGCTGCAGATATCTTACAGTCTAAAAGCATCTATTTACTGTATTTACATATCAAAAGTAATTTCGTCATAAAAATGATCACCTGAGCAAAGCGTCGTCAGATGATGTTAACAAAATAAGCGATACAGAATCATATGAAACGACAATAAATTTCAAGTTTTAATGAAATTACTGAGTTACTGTCTGTTACCTACTGTTTTTTTAATTTTACAACCATATATGACTTCTTAGTTGTCTAGTCTACGGTGTTATTGATACAAATGATTATATCTGATATGTGATTTAGTTGTCCACATGATGGCACCAGAACAAAGAGTTTCACAGTGAAGTCATACTCCACCCAAACTTTATCTTTAGAGTACAACATTCAGCCCTGGCCTGAAGGCCTCAGGTAAAAGATTGCAGATTCACGCTTTTAAGAACAATCAGGTTGAATTATGTCACTTAATGCTTTATGCTAGTGTTTCTCAACCAGGGGTCTGAGAACCCCCAAGGGTCCTTGAAATAGTTCTAGGGGTCCCACAGTAGAAGAGAGTGTTGCAGAGATGACGTTTTTCTGCAGGCCAACACGAGATTCAGCATAACCCTGGTTCCCTCGTCAAAAAGCCTACGGGATTTTTCCAGTGTGTTTTGGATAATGGCAGAAAATAAGCTCTGTGGTAAACAAACATTTATAATTCTATGTCAATCTTCACAAATTAACACCACTTTTCAGATTTTTGAAGCCTAAATGCAATCGCCACAAATAAAAAGGTAATGTTCAGCTATAAACCAACTACATCATGGTTGCATGATTTTTTTTATCACCACCATATTGTTCTGTAGGCTAATTTTGCCACTTGTTAGTAACCGTCTTTATAAGACACATAAAAGCTTCCAAGTTCACATCTGGAATATTTTTATTCATTTTATGTTGTAGAGCAAAACATTAAAGTCTCTTCAGCTTGTGTTAACCACAGACCTTATTTTAGACTTCAAACTGAAAACCCATTCAAAGAACCCACTGACTTCAAGTCGGGGGAAACTGAGCAAAGTCTAATCAAATGGAGGTCTGTGACATAAATAATGTGTCAATTTAAGGTCCTTGATAAAAAAGGTTGAGATCTATTTGTTTACATTGTTGACAAGTTTTCAGGATGAACCAAAGGTTTTCAGATATCCTTAGAAACCTCCCCTGCACAAAAACCCTGCATTTTTAAAATGTATTTATCTAACTGTTCACAACTATTAACTGAAGAGATTATTAGGCTACTCACTGGTTTTAACAGACAATATCTTATCATCCCAATCCTGGCTTCTCTCCACTGGCTACCTGGATATTTAAGTGTTGATTTTTAAGTTTTTACTGATCACATCATCATTTGGGTGTGGCCCCAAGCTACATAACAGGAACGTTGATCCTACATGAGCCAGTTTGTAGCCTTAGATCCTCAGATGGGGCCCCTCTGGTCGTTCCAAAGCTGAGGCGTGGGTGCCTTAGCCACCGGGGCCCCTCGGCTCTGGAACAACCTGCCTGAGGAGATGAGGCTCAATAAATCAGTGACCTGTTTAAATCATTTCTTAAAATCCATCATTTCCATCTTAATTTTGTGGTTTTATTGCTTTTATCAACTCATTTGTACTATTTTATATTGACATTTTGCATCCTGCATCTTGCATTTTTATGTACTCTTTTTAAAATGTATCTTAACTCTACGCTAGTTTGTCTCACTCATATTCAGTAGGACGGTTTGACTTTGGGTTTTTTTTTTCTTTTGAGTATTGCGTTTCTGCACTTGCTTTGTTTGTCGAAGCATTTTGTAAATTCGGTTTTGAAAGGTGCTATATGAAGTTGTTAAAATTGGGGGAATTGTGTTTGATGCTTGGTTGAGGGCACCTAAATTTTAATATTTAAAAAAGTTCCTTTCTAAGCAGCTTTAACTGCCATAGTATAAACATA
>NW_024611888.1:0-5133 GCF_008729295.1 Plectropomus leopardus
TTTTTTTTTTTAGTCTCTGAAATTTTTCCAAATGAATGTTTCTCCAAACTGTATTCTAACCAACCAAACTTAAATTTTTACTGGAGATTAAAAAGCATCAAAAGATACCTATTCTGCTTCTAAAATAATTCAGCAGACATGTAAAATCTTTCCATTTGATGGAACGATGCAGCCATAAAAACATACAGTTTTAGGTTATTTTAATATAATAAACTGTAGCTTTAGACTCTTAATTAGTGCACTGGAGCGCTAAATAGAGCTTCCACCCCTTGATCTTTTTTGGCCTTTTGGTTACTACTTTTTCGAGCAATAGGCATATATATTTTTGACACTTTTTTCAATTTAAAGTCATCATCTATAGTTTTCCAAATTAACCTCAAAGTTGAAAAAACAGTTCAAGCTAAAGAAATCCGTTTTCAGAAGTGGAACATCAGTTGCAGGATGCTTTGTGCTTTTTTTTGGTCTGAGGACAAAACTGCTGGTTTTGCATCTTTTAGCTCATAAACCTTATATTCCTGCAAATTATTGCATAATTTTTTCAGGTTGATTTTAGGTAATTTCTATCAAATTCAACTTGCAAAAAAAGCAAAACTTTCTGCTGAACTCATCAATCATCTTTTCTATGTTTTAGGTTATGTTGTCTTATTGCAAAGCTGTAAAGTCTTAAAATAATAATGCTTCAAAAAAAGTAAAGCGTCATATTTGTCTCCTGTGTTTGATTTTCTGGAGATGTTTTTTGTGGCACAATGATGTTTCAAAAACATAGTGGATTTGGGAGCATTACCCTCAAAATAACTTTTTTTTCTTTGAATTGTTTTTGTCTCTTTGCAAACACATCACATGACTTTAAAGCTTGACAAAATTATCAGATCTTGTAGCAAGTTTCAGGTCTCTGCAAGCTAAATTGTCATAAAAATTAACCAAAAACTGATTGAAAATTAATAACAATTTATAAAATTGATGAGCAGGAGTGTGAAGTTTATGCAATCAATTTCTTAAAACATGTAAAACCAGCAGTTGTAGTTCTTTAACCGCGACAGTGACTCATTAGTGTGAACGAAGAGGAGATAAAACGCTGCCGTAAAAACACTCAACACTCAGAACTACAGTACTTCATGCATGTAACAAAACACTGTGACAGTATCTCCCATGTGCACAGATTAAACTACTCACAAAAATGTGTCAGTACACACAGTGTCGACTGTAGGAAACACATCTGACCACTGATGAAGCTCAGCAGTTCACGCCACAGTCAATGAAAATCAATAGTTAATGCCACTGATGTGTTCGATCGTGCTTCATTCAAAGCCAGAAACTCTCACTGTAAATTTATTAAATTCATTAACTTCTCTTGAGCTCGTTCTTCTGCCTTTCACTAGTTTTTATACCTGTGAACCCTGTGAAAATTGTTTTAAATCCTTTCAGAAACATGCGGAAAAGATGCAATGAGCAACTTGGCGAGAAATGTCCCTCAAATTCCATTTTTTATTTATTTATTTATTTTTTTTTTTAGATTTTGGAAATTATTATGTTTTTATAGCTATGGAAAAATGTCAAGTGAACTACATTTGGAATTATCACAATTAAATATTTAAAATAAATTAACATAATTATTGAATTTTTAAGCATATTTTTTAATGTAATTTCCTTGCTTTTTTGTTATTTTTGTTTTTGTGTGTGTTTTTGATTTTTGTGTAAATATTTGTTTTGGGTTTTTCAGGTAATTTTCTTTTTTACTAATTTCTGACTCATTTTTTGGGTAATTTCTTATTGAGTTGCTCATTGCCTTCTGTCCATGTTTTTAAAGGGAATCAAGCCAATTAGCTCAGGTTTTAAAGGGTTAATCCTTCTGTGATATGCCTTAAATAGGCAACATTTTAAATGAAGTTTGATTTGAGGCTTTGAATAAAAATACAATCTCAAGTGAAGCACAGAACTATATTATTCTAGCACCAAAAACATCCAAAATAATAATGCAGATCTTGGATTTTTAAAAAAACAAACAACTAAATATACGACCAAAGTACAGTGATCAAATACTGTTGTGGCTACATGAAGAGCTGAGACTCTCAGCTTAAGATCCCTCATCTAGTCCAGAAATGGTCCTTTAATATGTGTTTCTGTCCGTTCTGCGACTCTGGGAATGTGGACGAAGTTCCTCTGTCACTAAACGATCTTGCGTCTTTCTGTCTGAGGCTGTTTGGGAATAAACTGGCAGCTGAAGCTTGAAGTTTGAATAGTAAGCACCAAAAAAATGAACTTTTCCACCTGCAAGTTTATGCTTTCGACCAAAAACAGTGTTTGTGTTGGAAACCAAATAATAAATTGTTAAAAAAAAAAAAAAGAATTTAAGATGGGATATTTTACAAATGATAATAATTTTGTAATCATACCCTTGAGGAAACTATAATTTTAACTAATTAAGAGCTACACGCTGAGAAAATCGTCGTATAATACTTTTTTTGGACAAATCTTTCCCTGAATTGAGGACCTCTACCCGAAAATTGCACCCCATTCCTCCAAATAACTAATAATGTCTTTAAAATATAACTTTATTCCTTCATGTTCATAACTGGCTAGCTAGCTTGCTTATAAAATAGCATAGGTAGCATAGATATGCTGTCTGGTTTAGATTAGCAAGCAGGCTAATGTAGCTAATGTTTTAACCTTGTGTCTGGTTTTATCTGTAATGGCAGTTTAACAAATATTCTGAGTTTCACATTTCACTCCTACATTTTAGCAAACATTACATTTATATTTTTACTATAAACATTTGTTTTAATTTTCTTTTGGGAAGCTAACTAGCTTAGCAGTCAGCTCTCCAAGCTAATACTGAGCTAGTTTTCTAGCCTCCAGTTTCCAGTTTAGTGCCAACTGACATAACTGTGAATAAGGTTATTTGATTCTAAATTTATTCTACAAATTGGGTTTTGGCAATTTAGTCTGCTAACTAGCCTGCCAAGCTAGTTTAGTTTAGCTAGTAATGTAGCTAGTTTTAGTTTAGTTTTAGTTTAGTCTGGTGCTATTTTTAGTTGCAGAGCCACATTTTGTTTGTATATTTATACCCTGGATTTAAATTAATTTTTTATCCTTTTGTTTAAATTCTGTTTTGGCTAGCTAGCTTTGCGACCAGCTCGCCAAGCAAAAACTGAGCTAGTTTTTAAGCTTCCAGTTTCTAGTGTAAAGGGTAGCTAACGTGTTCCCACATTTAGTAATCGAAGGTTAAGTTAATTTAAACCCTTTAAACCAAGCTAGTGATGTTTCTAGTTAAGATTAGCTGGTAATGTCGCTAGTTTCCTAGCTAATAGTACTTTTTTTGCACATTTGAGTAAAAGTATATCATGGATTTAAATTTTTCATTTTGCTTTTATTTTGTTTTGGCAAGCTAACTTGGCAAAACAGCTCACCAAGCTAACACTGAGCTAGTTTCTAGCTTTCAGTTTCAAGTGCTATCTTTGTCACGTGTTTTTTAAGGTTTCTATGGAGTCTCCAAATGCACAAAAGATCTATGTTTTTTAATCTTTTGCATGTTATTATCTAGTTTACACAAATTTTAAGTCCTGTGCAAATAATTATTATAACAAGATGATTATTTGTCGCAAAACAAACCTGTAAAGGTTCTTTTATATTTTGAAGTTGGTGCTGTTGCCAAAGTAAAAGCTTCGCACTTGTTGAAATAAAAATACGCTTCAGGGTTTTCAGTTTATCTTCAGTATAACGCTTGTTTTCGCAGTTCATCTGACTTTTCTTTTCAATCAGTTCCTTCACTCTTGTGAATTTTCCAGTTACACACGGATACTGCACAGCGGTTTCAGAGATTACTTTGATTCTGCACGCTCATTAGCTCTGGAGAGCTTCACTGCAACATCAGTGTTGTCTAAAACTAACGTTACCAAAAGATTTCATACAGGAGAAGAAGAAGAAAGCCAGCTCAGCCTCCCAGGAGATTTTGCGGTTTAGATAATGAGGCTACAGCTTCTTTAAGAAACTGCCTGTCTCTTCAGGAGTGCTTCAGTTTTTATATTTCTTCATATTCTCTGATGACAGTATGACCAACACGGAGGTCAAAATCACTCTAGCTGCACGTTACTTTTCACAACTAAAGAACAATAAATCACACTGAGTCTACTGCTACTTACTGTACATATACAGTCACATCTGAACAGAAACTTACTTTTGTTAAATACTATGTAAATTTTTTTGTTCAACTCTGAAGCTTATTCATACTGAAATTGTGTCTTTCTTAATCTATATAGAATATTTTAAATCTATGGATTACTTGTTATAGTTTTAAGTAAAAAACGTTAGTTTTAGTTGCTGAATATTAACCATCTGTAAGTGATAAGTGCTCGGTCAGCAGAATGGAAATGCGATCTGAACTGGACCAAACTCGAGGCGGTCCAGGACGTCCTCCCACCGTGTGCAGGCTGTTAAACCTCCTTCAGTGTCCGAGTGGATCTGCAGCCCGTCAGCTACAAAGAAGCTACATGAGTGAAATCACGGCTGGCACCAAATTGGCCTCCCAGGTGCAGCAGGAAGCAGGTAAAAGGCAGCACTCTGATTTTCAGGCAGGTCGGTCAGTGTCCTCCGTCTCTGGAGGACGGACTCTCAGAACGTCCGTCCTTGGAGCCGGCGGACGACTTTTTCTGCTTCTGCTTTGACTTCCTCAGCATCCGAACCTACAGACAAAACAAAAAAACTAGAATTACTCAACCAGTCACGTTGCAGTTTACATCCATGTCTTTGAATACATGGACGCGTCTGTCTCTCTCATCAGTTCAGTTTTGAGTCCAAATGAAAATTTTACAAAGTTCCCTCAAGGTGTTCTGGAGATATCGTGTTTATGGGAATGAGACATAAATATGTCCAACACAACAAGTTAATGCCTTTGGACGTGGCTATCGCCATCGCAGAGACATAAAAATCTTCTACGGGTGCCTGCAGGAACAAACCTTTGGTCCAGCAGCAGAGATGATGATGTGTCCCGGCGGTTGGATCCAGGGTTCTCCGTCCACCTGCACAGGTATGGGTTTGCTCACCGTCAGCCTGATGTAGTTCCCTTGAGCGATACGAATCCCTGAGCGCATACCGCTCTGCACCTGGCCCTGCGCACGCACACACACACACACACAC
>NW_024611889.1:0-4037 GCF_008729295.1 Plectropomus leopardus
AAGTTGACTGCTGATGTCTCATAAGAAGTTAGTGTCACACGTTTGATTCCTCAGCAGCAGGCTGCCAGTTTCTTTCACAACTTGTGATAAGGTAACCTGAGAAACATTTTAGTGGAGATACTTTGTGGTCACTAAACAACACAACAGAAAAAAAAACACACAGTGATAGCACAAAGGCATGAACCTGATCACATTTAGGAAAGATTAATAAAGCAACAGTTTGACCTATAGAAAAAAAACTGCATTACCTAATAGTTTTTCAGTGTATTATTGTCATTCATGTTCACTAATTAAATTCCGATTCTGTATTTTTTTCTACTCTGCGATGAGACAAACTATTTTACATTGATTAACAGATCCATGTGTCTATTTCTTGAACTTTTCATCTGCGAGGGGAGTCTTTGAAGTGTTGAAGGGATTAGGGCAGACTGAATCAGACTGTATTGTTAATTATCCTAAATTGGAGCCCCTTTTGTCACAAAGACCTGTTGATTAGCTGAGCCCTGTTTTAGCCTTGCCTTGATGTATGCTTTCCTGTGGATTTCTGATAGACTTACTGTTCATGTTGTCAAGTTTGACTCTGATGTACCATGAACTTTGGAGTATATTAAATGTTGTACAGTCAGCTGTAGATCATAAAGTATAATTATAATTTTTCACAATTTCTCACCACACTAATGTATTTTTCCATTATGATGCCATGTGTTGTTCCCTACTATTACAACTGAATACTTAATAGGGGTGGGAGAAAAAAAATCAATACAACATAGTATCATAGTATTTTGGATGCCAATATTATATCAATATTGGGGTGCAAAGTATCAATTTTTAATTACAGAAATTATCAGTATTGCAAAACAAATTAAAGTTGCTTTTTCATTTCACTATAAATGTTTTGCTGCAGTAAAAATCACTGCAGTGAGATGAAAACGTATTAGATAAAACAGATGTTATCATGACACTTGTTTAAAATCACAGTAATAACGTTTATGCCTTAAAAGGTTCAGTTTTTAGGCTTTTAAGGAATAAATTAGCAACGATGGAATATAATATAATGAGTATATTTCCATTAGTTTATAATCACCTGAAAATCGTTGTGTTTTATAACCTTAGAATGAGCTGTTTATATCGACATTAGGGAGGTCCTTGTTCAAGGAGTCTGCCATGTTTCTACAGTAGCCCAGAATAAACAAACCAAACGCTTTCCAGTTTAGTAGTTAGCAGCCTCTCTGCAACAAGATGAACAGTGTCAGAAAAATTTTATTAACTTTATTAAGCAAATCAACAGTTTAAAATCACAGTGTCTGTTTGTTTTGGAGAGGAAGAGACCTATTTGGATAATTTGGCTTCTGATAAAAACCTGCTGATCATCTGGATCTTAAATTATGAGAAAAAAAGGAGCAGATAATAGCATGTGCTGGGCTAGTGGCCTGTCTGCAGCAACAGCTTTGAAAAAACACAGATTTTTATAGTTTAACAACTTGATTGAGTGTTTTTAATGGTTTACATTGCCTGGTCTGTTTGTTTTAGCAAGGAAGAGACCTTAGCAGATAATGCAGCTCCAAATAAAACCCTCCCAAACAATGAAAACCGGAGGAATCTTAAGCAGTTCACACTGTGCTCATGAGAGACGTTTTAGCTGGTTGCAATTTGATAATCTTCATTGCTAGATGCCACTAAATCCTGTATGATGCTTATTTAAAGATTTCATTAGCACATAAAATCACAACCTTCAACTGTGTGTGCTTTTATTCATCAATATGAATAAAGAGATTTTTTAAATCCATGGTTTGTATAATTGTTGAAAAATCCAAATTAACAGGCACTCAGAGATATACTGTATGTAGTATAACGTCTGTACTGGATTCAATTTGTTCCCAAAGTTGTTCTACAGTCAAACAATAGCTGTAACGACACAAGCTGTAGCCTTATTGTTTAGTGTTTTGTTTTGTTTTTTAATCTTTTTTTTAAATCAACAAACATTTTGACCCATCCGCTTCAAATATTAGCAGCAACCACGTCGTCAAACATTTTAAAACCCATTTCACCGAAAAGCTTTCATCATAAACCACATATTTCAGCATTATGCGGGCAGAAGCAGAGCAGTCTTACCTCCAGCTTGTCTGCGTATTGTTCATGAAGTTTGTCGCTCTTCTCTTTCAACTGACGGTTTTCCAGGAGCAATGCGTTTCCCAGCTGGGCTGCCAAAATAACCTCTTCCTCCTTTTGTTTCAAAGCAGCCACAAGTTCATTGGGGTCTTGATAATCTGTCATTTCCTCCGCTCCGTAGTCAAAGTAGAAATCCTCCTCCAGATCCATTTTCTTGGACTTGAAGCTCCACTCATCCAGTCGATCCATAATAACCGAGAGTTTATTCGCGCACTTCACCTGAATAAATTGTGTTTTTTATATATAAAACGACGCAGAAATGGGTTGAAATAGAGTCGCGCATGTGTGAGAAAGTTGTCCGTCCATGACACCTGTGTGCTGCTGCTCTGTTAGTGGCTGTTTCTGGATGAGAGTGAAGCTGCAGGTTTGAGCTCCACAGTGAGAGGAGGCTGGTCCGTCTGTCGCCAGCAGATGACTGTTTTTCTCCAGGGGGATGTGGCTTCAGTAACCACGCTGACACCTGTCAGCCTTCAAGGCTGAAAGTATCACAGGTTAAAGTGGAAAATCACCACAATCCATTGAAACACCTGTGTGATGTGTCGGAAATCACAAGATTGTGTACTTAAGTGAAAAGTAGCAGTACTACAGTGTAAAAAGTACTCTTAGAAAGTTACAAAGTCCTGAATGCTAAATTTTACTTGAGTAAAAAGTATGAGTATCCCAGTATATAGCAAAAGGAAAAGTCATTATACAGAATGGCTCATCGCAGTAGGCTATATTATTGGATAGTAATAATTGATCGATTAAAGGGACAATTCACCCCAAAATAAAAAAAAAATACATATCCTTCCTCTCGGTTTGTTGAGCTCAAAGAGCAAAAAAAATAAAGAGATTATGACCTGGTTAGGGACTGTTTGTTATTTCTAACAGGGGAGAGGGTGTTGCAAAAAGGGGTAAGCATGTCAAATATTTTTTAGGCTTAGGGGAGAGGCATACAGATTTATATGGTTGCATTTTGTTCTTATTTTACCACCAATTTTTTATTGAATCATGCCTGGTGTTAATCGCAAAAAATACACCCCTTATCACAGTCAGAAACTATCATTGAGTTGTCAAATTTCTGATGGTCCTTGAACATAATTATGACAAATGCTTCTGTCAGAAAAAAACCCAGAACCATTCTAAGCTTAAAATGGTGATATTTCATCAAAATCACGTTATTCTACATGTCTCCACGTGTCAAATTTGGCTGAAAACAAAACATTGGCAATAACCAGCATGTACAACAAGAGTGACAAATTTAAGCATTTTTCAGCTCTAAGATTTTGTTTTTTAAAATCATAAAAATTAATTAATGGAGAAGTCATTTGGGGGACTCTGAAAAATATTTGTATTTTTGGGCAGGTTAAAAAAAAAATTTAAAAAGTTACACCACAGTCACCCCCTTCTTTTGCTCTGCCTCTTTTTTTGTCTTTATTACATATAAGAAAGTTTAAGGATGGAAGTAGGAGAGAGAGGGGATGACATGCAATGCACATATAACCAAAAACATATTTTGAGGTATGGCAGTAAATATAACTTTTTCAGTGATTCATCCACCCAATATGTGCTCCACAAGTTAACCCATGAGGGGAGTGTCTGGCTGCTTTGTCTGGCTGCTTGCCAGAGGTTAAGGGTCATCCCCTGCAAGGTTTCATGGAGCGGTGGGCAGTGTCGGGGGAATAATAGACGCTGCATCCTGACGCATGGCAGGGCTTTTGTTGTCGGGTGCAGCACAGCTTCTGTACATATGGCAGCATCAGCCGAGCAAACACTGAAGGACATACTACACAAGTGTCTTTATTGTTCATGTTCAGTTTACAGGAAGCTGCTGGACGAGCTCGTGTTGTAAGTGTGACACGTGTTCAAGCAGCACAGACAAGAAATTC
>NW_024611890.1:0-3358 GCF_008729295.1 Plectropomus leopardus
ATACCAAGTGCAGAAAAGAGGTGCAAAGTAATATAAAATCCAGTTTAAAAAATAATGCCAATTTGCCCTGGTGTCAAAGGGTTTATGCTCTGATTGGCATTTTATATTTCTCTAGTTTTTACTTCTACCACCAACCTCAACTAATATGTTCTCTATCTGCCCCTCTCATGCAGCCATGGGGCTAAAATAAATTACAACAGCATTGTTGCATCACTTCCCCTTAATCAAGAGGTCCAAACAGGGGCCGCAGCATCACACTCCCAGAATGTGGGTTGATTGGGAGAATAAATATCAAGATGGTGAGGTCTTAGTGGACTTTGTAGGTCAGAAAGAGCAAGATGGAAGCAGCTTGATTAATCAGCTCATCTGTGTGCAGGGTGACAGCAGCAAAGCACAGACAGGCAGTCCTGTACACTAAATCCCAGGCACAGGGTGAATGACTACACTGTAGAGCGGTAATAATGCTGGAGGGGACACTCCCTGAGGTGAAGTGCCAAGGGGACACAGAGAGGATGTTCTTCTTCATGAAGAAGCACTTCAGAAAAAGTTAACTTTTGGCTGAGAGAGAGGGAGGGATGAAGGTGGTGGAGCAGAAACCCCCATAGGCCACCAGGAAATATTCTGTCCACAACTGTCCCATCACAGGGCTGAGTTGCTAAGGCAGGGACAGCAGCAGAAAACCTTCAAACAAAGTCAGGTAGAGTGTCTCTGTGTGTTTATAGCAATGGCTGTACTTATGCAGTGTTTGCATGTAGAATTTGTTAATCTTTTTTCTAACAAAACTAATAGAACACACCTTCTCCAAAAAAACAGCTGATAGGGGTTTATCAGAATAAAGACAACTGTGCTGCTACTGTCCCTATCTGGGCGTGACATTACTTCCTGCCTTTCTTTCTAAAGAATGTTCTGGAGCGTCCTGTATGCAAGTCACAATGAATGACAGAGTGAGTCCTGGTGTAAACTGCCACGATTTAATCTTAAAACTTGTTTATTTTTTAAGCATACCAGCATTGATGAGTTGCTCTTCTATCAGAATATGAGCTGTGAACCCGAGGGAATAACTTCTGTCGAGTTATTAATGCTTGAAACTCATGATGTACGTTTCATGCTTATCTGTTGTTTACTAGCTCTCCTAAGAAACAGGATAACTGACCACATTATGTGTCGAAAATCTGATACTTTTTTCTGAAAAACAGTTGGAGATATGAGAAGTTTACTGAATGTTTTCAGTGTACTTTGGTACAAACTGCATCATCTTATTAATGTTTAAAAAGATGCTAACGCTAACCACTAGTGCGGGTAGCTAACGCAAATTACTAATGCAGTTGCTGTTTGTGTAGTGGTGTACCACGATGTTAATGTTAAGCTAATCGCTAAGCAAATGGCTTATTCTAGTATGTTAGAGCAGCACATGCTGCGGTGAAACCTTAAAGGAGCATTTCATGTTTAAAAACTAAAAAAAAAACGTACTCTTAAAAAGAGTAATGTTATAAATACAAAGAGGTTTAAAAAGAAAAATAATTTATTCATTTGTTGAAATACCTTGACTAAAGAGGTTTAAAAAGAAAAATAATTCATTCATTTGTTAAAATACCTTGACTAATTGCAGTTTGTGGTAATTAATTCATGTTTTTGTTGCTAAAACACTAAAATTGTTGCGATATATGGCAATTTCTTTTTACTGTATGTATATCCTCAGTTAAGATAAAGTTAATGATAGAAACAGAACTGGAAAAAATTACAATTCTGCACTATTTGTGTAGGTTGTTTTTTTGAAGTACCAGATTTACTGATGAACTTAGTGATGGCGAGCCCAGCAAGACTCTGGACGGGCGTGGAAGTGGTGTGGCCAACCGTATGAATCTGTTCGCAGATGATGTTGGATTCTCTTGATCATTCAATCTGATTCCTGATAAGACCATACACAAACATGTGAGTGAGTCATTTACGGTATTACTCCTCACGAAACTAGTTAGATGTTAGTGTCTCTTCAACCCTCAAGGTTAGGCACAGAGGTGCTACACAAAAACTTGGCGAGCCAGCCAGGAGGAGTTTTCAGTGTTGAACAGACTGACATTTTATTGTTTTTATCTGTCACCACCAAGTCTACTTACCTGTAACCATTCTGTGGACATAAGGTGAAAAAAGGATATCATTCAGACTGAACATGTTAAAGTACCTAACTCTGTTATAGTAGGTGGTTTAACTGGTGATGAGGTTGACAATGAAGTTATGGAATACTTTGGGCAGTTTTGTCCCATTGATAGTTTAATCAAGGTAACCAGTACTGAATCCCAGTTTAAAGATACAGCCATGTAGAGTTCAGATCAGGGGAGCCCATTCACTTTCTGTAGGACACCTTGACTAGCAGAAGACTGAGCAGTAACCCAAATGTTATCCATCACGTTCAGTTTCTATCTGATTTGTATGCAGCTGATAGAGGTTCAGACCTGACCTACACCTATTTAGCTGAACTGAAGGATGTAGTTAAACAAAGCAGGACAGATTTTGAAAAGGTCTTGCTATATGAGCTGGCCAGAATCCAAGAGTCCACCAGAAGTCCCCAGATAGCTGAACCCCACCCATCAAAGATTAGTCACGAACCTCAGACCATTAGCAACCAAGCCCCAGCTGAGTCATCAGCAAGTCCTGCCAAAATAGTAACTAATCTGATCCACTCCCATGAACATGACACTTCACTCATTCTGGGTACAGAGGTGTAACCCTTGCCCAGAAAACAAACCCTGTATTTACCTTCTGAACAGCTCACCACCCCTGAAGTCCAAAAAGTAGTGGTTGAGTATGTCATCAGGAACAATAATGTGTTTTCCTAGCATCAAAGCCACACCAAGCTCAGGTCTTTCTCTGGAAAAATCCCCTGTCCACATATGAAGTCTGACTGTGTAACATGGCGCAGCAATGTCAAGTTCCATCTCACCAACTCTCCTGTGCCTGACAACTACGACTGGGGTTTTCAAAGACCAAAGTCCAGTCAAATTCCCTTACAGTGGAAGATTGTATTTGTGATGATGCAGACATGAAATCTAAAGCAAAGGCATCCAATGAGGAAAAACCCTCACCCAAAGGTGAGTCGACACCCACAAAGAAACCCCATCCTGGGTATTGTTTCACGTGTGGAAAGGATGGCCATATTGTGCTTTTCTGGGTCTTAAGTGACCACTGTCTCTGCTTCTTTCTACAGTAGCCATCCAACCCATCAATGCCTGAGATGTTGAGGGTGCTAGTGGTGAAAATCTTCCTTACTTGTTCCCTAAAGACTTTGCTGAAACAGAGCCTGAAGTCTCTGCCTTAGCATTGGTTGTTTCCAGCCTACCTGTATTGACTGGAACAAATGCAC
>NW_024611891.1:0-5736 GCF_008729295.1 Plectropomus leopardus
TATAGTGGCGGGAATGTAGTGGCTGCCTTATTTTTTTTAAAAGACTAGTTGAATCATTACAAAATTACCTCCGCTTGTTTTTTCTGATTCAGTCAAATTATTTTTATTAGAGCAGTCCTCGCTGTCTTCACTGCATCCACACTCACATACAGATTCTGATTTATTTCTATTCATGTTGTTTAATCCTCCCTTTCTCATCCATCTGAGGCAGCTCCAACTCTCTTGATGCCTTTTTTCCTGCACAAAAAATAAAAGAAACCTGCAGGCCTTAGTTGTGTCTGCTGAGATTTATAGCTGCTGCTCCTCATTAAAAGCTTTATTTATAACCACGTTTTGTGCTCCAGATTTTTTCTCTCCAGAGCTCATCTCATCATCGTCTGTTCAGACGTTGTTTCTAAGCTCCAGGTTGGCTTCTAAGCAGAGATCCAATGTTGCTGGTGTTTAGTAATAATGTCATGTGTTCTGCTCACAAAGGAATCGATCCAGCATGCTGTGCACCCTGCCTTCAAGATGTCATGAGCAATGCATCTAGCCAGCGCAGCCTAATGCACAAGTCATCTCTAAGTGGCGCTTCATGAATCATGAGTTGACCCCTCTGGATGGTGCTCTTAGTTAAATGAAAAAGGCTCAACAAATGGCAATTCGGGGGCTTTCAACCCACAAAGACCAACAAAGCGCTCCATCTAGTGGATTCAGAAATGAACGCTTTGAAACCTGAGCAAATTGGCACCATTTATTTCAAAAACGAGCAAAAAAATGAGCAACTGAGGAAGAAATTACCCCCAAATTAGCAAGGAATCAGTAAAAAGGAAATTTACCTAATTATTAATGTCAATAATAATGTAATTACTTAAAAATAACAATTCTGCAACATAATTTTAAATAAATGATTATATTCTGGACATTTTCCCTAGCTTTTTTTTTCAAAAAGAATTTTCTAACCTAGTAATTTCTTATAATTTACAGAACATGGATTGCCAAATTGCTCATTAGCCTTTCTTTTTTGCACGGTTTCAAAACAATCAAACCAATTTACTGTGGGTTTAAAAGTTTAAATACCTGTAAGGCATATGAATGCAACACAAAACAGGTTTTGTCAATCCAGGTTTCAAAGGCTTAATAAAAATGGTTTATGAAGCTTCATTTGGCATACCCACCTATAACATGTCAGCTGGAATAAAATGTCTTATAAGAGCTTTTTATGGTAAATGCAATACAACATTAACCCTTTGAAACCTGAGCAATGTGGCTTTTTAAAACATCGGAAGAAGGCGATGAGAATTGTTCCTGTCAAAATGTCAAAATGAAAATCTGAAAATCAGGCCAGAAGAAAATCACATGTGCACAATAAAAAAAAGTTCTAGTGTTTCTATTATACTGTTACAGAAGGTGCATTGGTCATTCATATCAGAAATGTATCCATAAATGACAGAATTTACTGGATAACACCTGTGTATAATTTTGAAAAAACAACTCTTTGATTTTGTTGTGCAGCACATATTTGTAAGGAAGCGTAAATACAGTTTTCGCTGTCTCACCATCAATAATATGGTCTGTCCATTCATATTTAGAATGGCAGCCAAATAATATTTTACCTGTACTATCTCTCTTTTAAATTGAAAAGTTGAACCGGAAGTGTCCTTCAAGTTCCGCTAATGGTAGCCAACTGGTGAGATTGTGGTTGCTTAAGCAACAGCTGAATTAGCCTTTATTTTGTGCTTCTGTCGAGTTTGACACACCGGTGACGAATCGTCGGATGGTGACCAGCGCTGGGACTTGGCTAAAACGAAGCCAGACAGCCGTAAACAAAAAGTATATTGACATTTATTTACTAAGTCAGATACATTAACAACCTCGCCCACTCTTCTAGCTAACGTTAACTGTTAACCTTGATAGACCCCTCACCGGTCTGCTAACAGCCTCATAAGTGCAGCTAGCTTACTCAGCAAAGCTAGCCGAACCTTGCACCTTTACCGCTTCACCTGAAGGAATGCTACTGGGGTATGTTGTTTTTTATTGATGGATCTAATTAATGCCAGTAGCGTTAGCCGAGTTAGCTTATCTCACTTCCGCTTTCGTCTTGACGGTTTCTTCATGTATTTCCTTTGCTAACTAGCACAGAAAATATAACGTCAATGTGCAACAAGCTTTTCCAACACTTCACTGTTGCAAATTTGTATAATGTAATATTAATCAGACACGCTAACTTGTCAAAAATCACGTAAACCCCGGTGGGGTTAGACAGTGGAGCTCCAGTCTGTAGGATGTAAACAACTGAGCTGTCACTGTTAGCAGCTGGTTAGCTCATCTCAGCTGAGCCTCCAGTCTTGTGACCTGCACGCTGATATCCATAAAGGCTCTGTCTGTTCATGCTCGGAGGTTCAATGAGGATTTTGTGTTGTCATCGCTGACAATAACACCCCCCTGTCTTCCTGCACGAACTAAATTTTATGCCGTGAAATGTCAAATTGAATGTTAAGACGTCTGCTCATTTTGACGCAAAAAATGTTGGAATAGAAACCTAATAGAGGTTTATTTGAGAATCCCTCAGCTTAGAAATATTGTATTTTTTGACTTCACTACAGTTATCTGGATGCTTAAGTTACTTAACAGATTCAGATTTTTGCATAAACATATTAGTAAATATTATAAAATATGATGTTTGTGATAAATTAATCTACCAGTTCATATAAGTACAGCTGCAATGATAAAATGATTAATCAATCAGTCGATTGACAGAGAAGTATTACAAACTATTTTGATTAACATTCCTTAATTATTTTAGTCATATATTGTTGTCATATTGTCATATATGTTTTCTTCCTCTCTGGGTGTGTTTTTTTGTCAAATTTTCAATTTTTATGAGTTTGGGATTTTTATTTTATTTTTTTAACATTTCTATCTATCTAAATATTATTATTATTATTATTATTTTAGTTTTTCTGCCTTTGGGTTCTTTCACTTTTGATACTAAAAGTACTTTTCCCTGAATATCCTTAATTTTACGTTGATAAAATTTTCAGTGCAGGACTTTAATTTGGAAAAGATTAATATTACATCTTGGTGTCCGTACTTTAACTTAGATCAAGGATGATATATATAAGATGATATATTTCTTTTAAAGATGTTTCTTTTGTTTCTTGTTACCCTGTCCTGTGTAGGAGTATCCAGTGTTAAACCATCATGATGGCAGGTTCCCAGTGGGAACTTCCTCCAGAGTTATGTTGTCGGCCCATGGCCTTTGTGGCTCTAACCGGTCTGGATGTGGTGTACAATGCTGTGCATCGGGCCATTTGGGACGCCTTCTGCGCCAACCGGCGGGCTGACAGAGTTCCTATCTCTTTCAAAGTCCTCCCAGGAGACCATGAGTACCCCAAATGTCGCACTAAGGTGAGCAGTGGATTGAGAGATCTAGAAAGTCTTTCTGTGAGATCAGTACTGCAGTCTCCGGAAGATGTGTATATTTAATCTTGTCTGTCTGCCTGTCTAGCGAACATCCTATGAGTGGTACATCCCTAAAGGCATCCTGAAAACAGGCTGGATGAATAAACATCTGAATCTGGTACCTGCTCTGGTTGTTCTGTTCTACGAGCTGGACTGGGACGACCCACAGTGGAAAGAGAAACAATCTGAATGTGCTACTAAAGTGGAGATTGTCAGGTAGGCGTACATTATGTTTGCCTCAGGAGAGGCTTTTATTGGGTGACTAGCAGTGAGAGAGCAGGTTGATGCTTCAGGCTCGATTGGTATATTTTGTTAAACTGTTTTTATGTGGCCCTGTGATAGTCTGGCGACCCTTCGAGGGTTTGCCCCACCTCTTGCCCAATGACAGCTGAGAAAGGCTCCAGCCCCCTGTGGGGGGGTCACAGACAATGAATGAACGAATCAATATTTTTATGTACTTTATATGTGGGGGGTCTGCTCTGCTGGTTGGCTTTTGTCATCAGATACATCTTGTCACACGGGTTTTCAGTATTTGCTTCTTGGTTTCAATAAAAAAAATGTGTTAGTATTGCCATAAATGTCATCATCCATTTGCATTTATTGGGTTTACAAAATAATAACTGCTAGGTTGTGCAGCTCTGCTAGAAGACTGTTGTTACTACACACTAAAACATGTTTCTTATTCTGTTTTTACAAAACTTGTTCAAGTATTCAGTGACTGTAAAAGTCAAGGAGTTTCTGACAGCTGCCATACCTGAAATAAACAGCAAGCACCAGAAACATACGTGCAGTAAATTTCATCTGCAATCTCAAGAGCTGTGCTGGTTTGTTTTCAGGACCAGTCTGCAGGGCAGGAACACCAAGGTGGCTGTGGTTCTAATCCAGAAGAAAACTCCTCTTCCTCCAGGTAAACACCTCGGCTAAATCATATTAGGTTATGCACATATCCACATAAGTTTTAAGGTGTATATGCAGTACAGAGTGGCATTAGTACTAAAGGGTCTTACTTGTACTGAAAAACCTGAAAAAAAGAACATGTGATTGTGATTTTTTCTAATTGTTATTATTATTATTATTATTAACTCCTGGTAAATGTAGAACTTTGAACCTGACCAGCTTCAGACTTTTGTTAGCACCTCTACATTATTGTACAACACAACCTGCTGTCTGTTTCCCTTTTTTGTTACCTGCCAAAACACCACTTTTTTTGTACAGGAGAGGACCTGGTAGCATCAGAGAGAGCAGCAGCTCTCTGTAATGCCTGTGATCTGTCTGGCAAGAGCCTCTTTGTGCTGCCACACACGGACCACTTAGTGGGCTACATAATAAGGTAGATACCAATTCACAAATTCCATAAAGAAACAGATTTTAATTGATACAGAAAGATGTTATGCAATTTATGAACTAATGGTACATATGGCCCTTTAAAATTTGCACCTTTCTGGTTTTATCAAATTAAAGTTTGAAGAGTTTAGTCTAATAAATGCATAACAGTGGAATACAGTAAATCACAAAACAGATGTTAGACATAATGAATTTTTAACATCTTTTCCGTGATTAATTGAAATGCAACTTTGCTTTACATACATTTGCCATAGGTATAGATATAGATATATAAATTAAGGATGTAAAAATGTATCAAATTACCCAGTATCATAATAAAGAAAATGTTTCAATATCATCGTTGGACTGTATCTACAATGCCATGACATAGATGTAATTGTGTGAATTCTTGTTGATTTTATATGTTCTTAAAAGCTTAATGTCAAGGCCTGACTTTACTGTATTTCATTGAACAGCTAAGGGTACAATCATATGAGTCAGGAAGACAGCGTCAGACTCAGGGAAAATGGTGAAAACATGCAGAATTATGATTTCATAAAGGATGTTTTTTAAGTCATAAATTTAACATGTTTTTTTTAGTTAAGCATATCGTGGACTTTTTATCTGGGTATTATCGTATTGTGAGTTTTTGGTATCGTTACATTTTTAATATTGGAAATACATTCTTGATATGGTGCTGTCGTCACACACTGACAGTGATGATATGCAGGTTGAAAAGTTGCAGCAAATAAATACTTTAGAATCTCCTCCAGACATTGTATGTTTATTAATACTCTTCCCTGTGATTCTGTAGATTGGAGAACGCTTTCTATGAACATGCTCAAACATACTACTACACTGAGATCCGCAGAGTCAAGTCTCATAAAGAATTCCTCAACAAGACAACACATCAGGTAGGAAGGCACACACACACACACACACACACACACACACACACACACACACACA
>NW_024611892.1:0-2515 GCF_008729295.1 Plectropomus leopardus
GGGAGTACTGCGATGTGCCGAGCTGTCAGGATGAAGCCAGACCATAGCTAATTAGTGATGATCATTTCTTACCCATTTATGGAAGTTTTAAAGGGGTATTTCGCTGATCTCCCATTTTGTATTATCAAAACAATGTTGGTATTATGTGTAGATGAATTGTGGTAAACTTTTCTCCATATAACCACAGTTAAACCCTGCTGGATGACTTATTTCTTATTACTTACTTATTTCATTCAGTTGTTCTGCCAACAACTCGGACACAAATGGTCTAGCATCAGATAAAGAGATATACCTGCCCCTTTCTTTCTCTCTCTAAATCTTGGACTGAAATTTAATCAAATGTTAAAACTTGGCAGCACTGATTAAACATTGTTCAAGATTATGTTCCTGCACTGCCTATTTCTTTCCTACGATGTTTCCAGAAACATACTATAACACACAGCTTCCTTTACAATGAAAACTAAGGCCAGAAATCAGAGACCAAAACTCAGCAGCTATGATCAAATACAAACCAAGATTCTGTGAGTGAGTTGTATGATTCTTGCCCCTCACGATCTGGCCGGACACCATTGTTCCACAATGATCTTTCCACATGACCAGTGTTTATTGGTCTTGTACTATGTGCTGCATTCTTGTATGGTGCATTGCATTCTGTTAGTTGTATGTTTTCTCCCTACTGAGCGAGCGTCCAGTTTCTCTGTTTTCTCTGGTCATCAGTTTCAAAGGTATTTGCACCTTTCTACTACTGAGACAGCTCACTTTTATGTGAGGACCCTCCCTATACCTCTAATACTTCTTTTCAGAGAGCAGCTTATACAAACAGCCTCATATTTGACCCCAGGCCTCCTCGGGTCCTGAGCAACACACCTGAGTCCCAAACAGCTGAGGATTTTTTATGTCGCTACAAATGAATAATATTGAATTATTTTGTTATACTAACTTATTGTACACTGAAAAGAACTGTTGATGTCGGCATATAAGTCGCCTACCTAGACATTACTGTCACAGTTATAAAGTACAGCATAAATTTAATTTGCATTGGTATTTTGACTACGGTAGCGTTATTAGTGGCAACTTTAAGCTTGTTACTTTGTCCACAGACACTTGTTACATTTATTGTGTTTATTTCTAATTGATTTCACTTTTAAGGGACACTTTTCCACCAGCTTTGTATCATTACATTTGGGGTGGTATGTGTAGATGAACTGTGGTAAACTTCCCTCTATCTTTCCAGCGCCTACATCTCCCTGCTCATTTCTGTAGGGCTGGTTCCATGGCTGTCTCAGGTTTCTCTATTTCCTGAGCAAAAGCGAATACCACAGCCTTTTCTCTGTTTTCTCTAGTCACATAGCACCAGTTAGCTGGTCACCTAGCACCAGTTAGCTGGTCACCTAGCACCAGTTAGCTGGTCACCTAGCACCAGTTAACAGTGAAAGCTAATGGCAACAAAATACTTCTGAGGTTGAGCTTTGTGTTGTTAATTGGTTAAAATGTTTTGGCTACACATACATGTAATTATAAGCTAAGGAATTGAGTCAAGTTTATTTAGATAGTCTGGTGTCAAACATTGTGTTAAACAGCACATCAGTCAAACAACAGCAAGCATTGCCACATAGCCTAACTATTCATTAAACAAAACCATGTCGGAAAAATCAGGAGTGCTAAATGTGTCTTTCAAAAATAAAGACATAATATTGTTTTTTTGAAGTCTTTATTTGTGTGCTAATACAAAAGTTTTACAAAAGTAATTGCCTGTTCAATGTCAATATGTCACATTAAGAATCAAACTAAGCTTCTAGTCAGCTGAATTATGCACTTTTCTTAGTTATGTGAATCAATTACAATAAGATATGAGAGAGTCCTGTGATCAACCAGTTAATATGCTGCTTCACTTGTCACTGGAATGGATTTCAGTGCATTGTAGCCCCTGTTTAATAAATGCCACCACTGATTTAAATGGTAGGATATCGGGAAAATAATTTGTCATTTCAACAATTCATGGCTGTATTTTCTGGTATCAAATAACCTTTAAGAAGTATAAAATATTTAACAAACATTGCACATTTTACAAGTGTGAGTAAAAATGATTTCATAAAATTGCAGGCAGGTGTGTTCTAACATTTGGTGGATAAACTAGAATTTTGGTGAAGGGAATCATTCAATATCCTGTTGACTACTTGCATGACATCCAAGAGTAAGCAACCTGTTGCTTGCAAGTTGATGAAAATGTCTATGTTCCATTTATGCAAAGACATACACACTGCTGGATATATAAAAATATAAATACAATGATTTAAGTATGTGTAAAAGGGACATAAAATATCTTTGCAGTCATATTGTTTCTCTTAAGTCATTTAATGTCTCTTTGCAGTTGTTTTGAGTCCCTTTACATCCCTTTCATTTTCCCTTCTGGTGCCCAGTAGACCATTTTATTAATACATCCATAAGTTTTAATTTATTCACCAAGACATTGCAAGCACAATTTTAAATGTGGCTACAAGTGTGGGTTTTCCGT
>NW_024611893.1:0-3321 GCF_008729295.1 Plectropomus leopardus
CCATGCCAGTTTTGTGATAGTTTTGAAGACATACCACACCATGCCCTTTATACGTGTAGATTGTAGATAAACCATCACATGATATTTTGTCCTCCAAAATGTCATCAAAACATCATAGTATGGCATGTCATCAAAGATGTCATAAAAAGGGCATGGTGTAGTATGTCTTCAAAACTATCACAAAACTGGCATGGTATATTTTGTTGTGGAAAATGTCAGGAAAACAGCAGTGCATAGTCTCTCATCAAAAATGTCATGAAAAGGTCATGCTACAGTATTTTGAAAAGAACGTCATAGGAACGTCACTGTCTAGTATGTTGTAAACAATGTCAGAAAAAACGTCATAGTATAATATGTCAAAATGTCTTTAAAACATCACAGTCTAGTGTGTTGTCAAGACTGTCATAAACACATAATAGTTAAGTATGTCATAAAAAATAACATGAAAAGTTAGAGTATAGTATGTTTTCAGAAGTATGAAAACATCATTGTGTACTTTGCAATCAAAAATGCCATTAAAAAAGCTGTGTTATAGTATGTCCTCGAAAATGTCATCAAAACATCGTAGTATAGTACGTCATCAAAAATGTTATTTAAATATATTAATGTATGTTATCAACATTGTCGTAAAAACGTCATAATATAGCTAGTGGTAAAAATGCCATCAAAACGTCACATTATATTATGTCTTCAAAAATGTCATCAAAACATCATAGTATAATATGTCTTCAAATATGTCCTATAAACATTATAGTAAATATCATGGAAAACGTCATAAAAACAGCACAGATGCTAGGACAGTATCTAGTAAAAAATGTCATGAAAACATCATGGTATAGTATGTCGTTAAAATGTTTAAAACATCATAGTTTAGTTTGTCATCTAAAATATCACAAAAATCATCATAGTATAGTATGCCAAGAAAAATGTCTTGAAAACGGCGTCACATGGTATGTCATCAAAAATGTTATGAAAACGTCATGGTGTGTTGAAAAGAATATCGCAGAAACGTCATAGTATAGTTTTTCATCAAAATGTCATAAAAACATCAGTTTAGTCTGTTGTCAAAAATGTCAGAAAAACGCATCCCGTGCTCGCTCCGAACTAATCACATGGTGACAGTTGATGAGGGACCTTCCCTATAGGAGTGCCCTGCCAAAAGCCACCGGGGTTTTTTTTTAATCATTTAACCTTTATTTAACTGGAATGTGTCTTGTAAAAGAGACCTCTTTTTTCTTACTCTTTGGATATTTTGTGGCTTTGGACAAGCAATTATATTAGGGCTCTTGGAGCTTGTGATGGACTTTTTGTTTTGCTTTTGTCTGACATTCTAAAGACCAAAAAATTAAACAATTACCAGAGATTATAATCAGCGAATTCAACAGTAATAATGGAAATAATCATTGGTTACAGCCTTTGACATGTTTGATTGATCCAGTATTTGCAGCACTATGTGGCAGAAACACTGAACACCTCACTGAACCCGGATCTCTAATAACATTGCTCAACTGTAATATTTGTGGCTGTGAAAATGAGTTGTTATAAATACAAAACTCTCCAGTTAGTCAAAGCACCACTGGAAAGATTTCAGCTCATTTCTTCACCAATCTGGAGACCAGCGAGCCCACACTGTGTTCATATTCAGTCCCCTCATCAATAACTGGTCTCGCTTTGTCTGCACACACGTCAGCGGTCGCTGCGGCTGCAGACGCCAAATGACAAACAGCTCCTCAGTTCTGTGGCGGAGGAGGCCGTCGAGGCCTCCACACGGTTTGAAGCTGCTTTATGCTTCTCTGCCACTTTTGACTGTTTGGAATCAATTTGTGTGAATTAACAGCAGGTTCTTTTGATCATTCCAACATGTTTCTGCTCTGTAAAGCTTAACAGACTTTTTGTTCTCTCAACAATCCAACATATCTTGACAAATAAACTTATTTACATGCACTGAACACCAATGTCACAGAAGCCAAAGCCCAAACTAACCTTTTACCACCCACTGCTTTGACTTCTGTAGATATTCCTTTTCCTTCACATGTCTAAAACACAGGAGGAGATTCTCCATGCCAGATTCACTCACTCACCTACTGGAAATTAGGGGATGATTGATATTGGATATGAATATTTGCTGCCTGATACTGATTTTTTAGTAGTTAATGAGATGGATAACTGAAATATGAAACCGATATACATTTACAATAAAAAGATCTTTCTGTCGGTATTAAGAATTTGGAATAAAACAAATTCCAACACAAAACTTGATGTTTACTCAAAACTAAGACTTTCAACATCATATACAGAAAGTTGTCAGCAACTTTTTTATAAAGTCATCTGAGAATTTACATTAAAAAATCTATATAAAAATAGCTCCCTGAGGTTTTAAATAGTAAAGGTTCCTCCCATGCTGACACTCTTTCCATGTTTAATGACAGAATTTTATTGGCGATAAATGGAATAAAATTTCGACCCCGATAATCGGCCAGGCAGATAATCTGTCGTTGCCTACTGGAAATAGTCCATTTGATTTAGGTGAAGGGTTGAAGTAAGTAGATCTTTTTTTTTTTAACACTTTCTTGAGGTCATGCCCTTTTTTTCTTTTTTAAACTTCTTTTAAACATTTTTTTCTTAATTTCAGGTAATTTTCTTGTTTTGTTTTTTTTGTTGTTTTTTTTTTTTCCTTTTTTCAAATTTCGGAAACATTTCTTTTCACATTTTTGAAAGAATTGAAGCCAAATTGCTCAGGTTTCAAAGGGTTAATGACAATAAGAATAATCTAGTAGAATATCATCACTGAGTTTCATTCAATGGTGGCAAAGTGACCTTGTGACCATCTTGATACTGAGAAGCTGAATAGTTTATATTAGGACTAAAGTACGGAGAAGGCACAACACATTCTTATCTCAAGTCACATGATCTATTGCCACTTCAAAGTGGAGTTTTGCGTCTACGTATTACGATGCAGGTATCCCCCTGCGTGTGCGCTGTCTGATCCGGGACGCTGCTACCGTGATGTCAACACACGCACATGAGCTCATAAAAACATGGCTGCTGGTTCGCACTCTGAGCTGACCGCTCAGCCGTCTATTTACTGGCTGATAATTGGTGCAGTTGGATTGACTGACAATTGTCTGTGCTGGTCCCTTGGTAAATACCAGTAAATCCTGTGGAATGGCTCTTTATTGACCAGTTGGACAGAGACTGCAGGGGGGACACACCAACACACACATACAATGATCTGGGTTTGGTGTGTATCCTCGAAGGCTCCCACCTGACAACTCAATATACAGTTTGTCTGTGTGTGTGTGTGTGTGTGTGTGTGTGTGT
>NW_024611894.1:0-1301 GCF_008729295.1 Plectropomus leopardus
GATGCAAAAACTTTTAGTCCTTCTCCCTCTTAATCTTTTCATGATGCTATCAGGTAATGTTAGATTTGAAATGTGAGCAGTCTTGAGCCGTAAGCTGTATGATCCCAGTAATGGTCTCCTTTTCTGAGGGGCTCAAGAAACTAAACAAAGAATTGGCTTTAACAGCCAGAGGAGGATAAATGTGGGGTAACAGCAGTTTAAAGCATTTAAGTTGTGTGTGGGCCTCCTGTCAATCACACTGACAATTTCCCAAAGCAGCATGGACTCAATGGCCAAGGACTTTAAAGATGTTGAAGTATTCCAAATATCTGCAATCACTACTAATGCAAACCAGGGGGAAGGGGTTCACAGCTAAATCTTGCAGGCCAAGAGGCTTTTCTTTTTGTTCCCTCACGTGTGGATAAAGGTACCGTTGGCTGAACAAAAGCAGCCAGACTTTCCTGGTTTTAAGGCTGATTACTGGGGCTAAGGCGGTTGGGGAACAGTAGCATTGCGATGGAGAAATCCTTCATTACCCACATGCTGCGGCAAGAATCCTTCCTTGAATTTGGTTTGGAGTGTGCAGCCCTCAGAGCTGGAAGCATCCAGTTCAGTCCTCCATTAAAAGTTCTCTATTTAAATTCCATTTATTATCTATATTATGTTCTGGAAAATGTACTCAAGCATGTTTTCAGTTTTAAAGCATGACCTCTAAAAAATTACTGATGGCTAGTTCAAACTATTTCACTCTAAAGTAAAAAGAGCAGCCAGATAAAAGCAGTGACATAAAAACGTCAACCCCTTGAAAACTGTATCGATATCACTTTCTCGTGCTGCATTCAGATGCCTCTCACAAGCTATATGACCCTTTGAAACCCTGAGTGAATTGTTTGATTTCTGTCAAAAGCATGGGGAAAAAAGCAATGACCAACTTGCAACTGGGCAAGAGATGCCCTGCAAACTGCAAGAAACTGGTAAAAGGTGACAAGGAAATTACCTAAAAGAATTGATTTAAAAAAGAGGTGAGGATTATTGGAAAATTATCCAAAAATAGGGAAAATGTCTTGAAAGCTATATTAATAAAAACACATTAACATTAATAAAATAATGTTACAGAAAGAAATACATTACATTAAATACATACATTTTTATCAGCATTTTTTTGAGTTCTTTTTTGTATTTGATTTTGTCTTCCCCTATTTTCTGCTTACTTTCACGTAATTTTCTTTCTTTCTTTCTTCCTGTCTTGTTGGGAACATAGGCTGTATATATATAATAATATGTTTATATACAGTCTGTGGTTCAGGAATTTTCCAAAGACA
>NW_024611895.1:0-1578 GCF_008729295.1 Plectropomus leopardus
CACGCACGCACGCACGCAGCACCGTTACCGGGAACGTTAGGTCATCTGACACAAAGCGCGCTCGGAAATAACGGATCACACAACGGACTGAACCGGCTCTTATTAACCGGGAATACCGCGTCCGGTCAGCTAACTCCGTTAGCACGCGTGAGCTCAGCGTGCTAACGACAGTCACCAGAGACAGTGGGAGCTAACGGCTAACGGAAGCACGAGCCGTTAGCCGGGAAGCTAACCGTGTGTCCGGGGAGCTCGGTTCGGCCCGCGGGTTTTAGGTCACATCATCTCACCGTGTTTTCAGAAAGCTGCGATTTTTGGGAACTCATGACTCGTGAAAGGGCAAAATGATTGACAGGTGTTGTAGCCAATGGAAAGACGGGATCTGTCTCTGACAGCCAATCAGGAGGGCGGGTGGGCGTGTCCAGGCCGGGGTGAGGGCAGGAGAATGGAAACCCAACAAGGTCACAACAGACAGCAGCTTCCTTTGCTCCCACACACCCAAAATACACCCCACATACACCACAAATACACCCAAAATACNATTTTCACTCTTGTTTAAAATAAATCATAATCAGCCTCATTAAAATTAAAGTAACCTGTCCTGTTTGCATTAATTGCAATAAAAAAAAATTAAATCAATTAAATTAAAAAAAAAGATTTAATGGAAAGTTATCCATTAAATGTCTATGTTATTAAAAGAAATGATGGGACATGCTCCGCCCCGTGCGTCATGACGTCAACGCTGCGTCACGTCGCTTCCACGGGCCTCGCTCCCGTGTCTCCGCCTCGCGCCCCGAGCTGTCATCACTTTACCGGGAGAGGCGAAGGGCATCCGGGAGACCGGCCGAGAGGGGAGCCGCTCAAAGTCGTTTCTGGAGGTCAGTAACCGGGACTGTAGCGGTCTGGGTTCTCCGGGGAGGTTACCGGGTCCGGCGGGTGCGCGCGGAGACGGACCCGGGTCCGTTTTTAACTTAAATCCGTCCGAAGGATCCTGAGAAAGACAAAACCTGTTAGCATGTTAGCCGCGTGCTAACACACACACACACACACACACACACACACACACGCACGCACGCACGCAGCACCGTTACCGGGAACGTTAGGTCATCTGACACAAAGCGCGCTCGGAAATAACGGATCACACAACGGACTGAACCGGCTCTTATTAACCGGGAATACCGCGTCCGGTCAGCTAACTCCGTTAGCACGCGTGAGCTCAGCGTGCTAACGACAGTCACCAGAGACAGTGGGAGCTAACGGCTAACGGAAGCACGAGCCGTTAGCCGGGAAGCTAACCGTGTGTCCGGGGAGCTCGGTTCGGCCCGCGGGTTTTAGGTCACATCATCTCACCGTGTTTTCAGAAAGCTGCGATTTTTGGGAACTCATGACTCGTGAAAGGGCAAAATGATTGACAGGTGTTGTAGCCAATGGAAAGACGGGATCTGTCTCTGACAGCCAATCAGGAGGGCGGGTGGGCGTGTCCAGGCCGGGGTGAGGGCAGGAGAATGGAAACCCAACAAGGTCACAACAGACAGCAGCTTCCTTTGCTCCCACACACCCAAAATACACCCCACATACACC
>NW_024611896.1:0-4892 GCF_008729295.1 Plectropomus leopardus
ACAAACATTAATGATTCCAAGGCAAATGCATAATAATAACACAAAGTTTTAATAAAAAACAGCACAAATGTATTTACAACTGTTAGAAATGTGACAGAAAACACGTATTTCTTTATACTGAATTCTTAGTTACCATGGCCTTTATTTACCCCCAGACCTTTATTTATATATTTATAACAGCCTTATTTTAGTTTCTAATTTTACATATTTAATTACATTATAGGGCAAACTTTTTTCCAATTTCCTGTTGACGCAAACATTTTCCTCCTTGTTTGCTAAAATCAACAAATTGATTGGACTTCTGTTTTTTTACTTCCATTGTGCTTACAGCAATTTTATAAGAGATAAATAAGACATTTTATAAGACAGACAGATGGACAGATAGACCCTCCCTAATGCTTACAAATGTATATTTTATCTGCACCACCCCTTCCCCTAAAAATATGAAAATTAAAGAAATGAATGAAATGAAAATAAATAATGAACCGTCCCTTCTCTAATGCTCTGAACATCACCTGGCTGGTCTGTTATGTTTTACAAACAAAAAAAGATTCACAGTAAAGAAACTCTTTTATCCAACACTTGAGTCCCAGAAATCTGAGTCACCTCACATGACGATAAAAGTGATAATAGTCGTAATGCCCCTTTAAAACAATGTGGAAAAAGTCACTTACAGTCATACATGATCCGTTTTCACGCTGTTTTCCTCCTACATTGGCTCTTTAGAGCATTTTTACGTGTAATTCAGATATTTGCTAAATACAGGCCCTGTTACAGGTAATAAAACACAAACTCATCACCAAAATTTAAGACCCAGGAGATAAAGTATTGATGGCCGTCCCCTCAGTCCTCCCTGCAGATGATTTTGGCGTACAGGTCGTTCTCTTTGAACAGCAGGTAGTCCTTCAGTCTGTTGGGCAGCTGGACGGACATCAGAGCGCTGCAGCTCAGGTGTCTCCTGATCACCACTCTGCTCAGGTGAGACAGGGAGCGAGGGTTACCTGGAGACCACAGAGGACAGCGGGTTAGACCAGAGTGACGGGAAACGCATCAGGTACGTCTCCTGGATCCTGCAGCTGATTAACGAGAGTTAACTCACGTGTTGTCCTGTGAATGTGAGGCCACTCCTTGTGTCTCTCCAGGATCTTGGTCAGTTTTCCGCAGAGCGAAACCTGACCGACGTACTCCAGGAGGATCGACACGATTCGGCCCACCAGGTTCACCAGCCAGGAGACGCTGACGAAATCACAAAACTGGACGAAGAAAGGACATAACTGGACTCAGACAGGTATTTGTGCTGTTAAACTCAACATGTTTTTTTAAGGGGCCACATTTTTGCAAAATGACGGGAGGCCAGGAGCCAGAAGCAGCAGCCCCATACATGTTTCCAGGATTTTAGGACATTTTTTAGATTTTTGAGACATTTCAAGGATTTAAGGACATTCTAGGACTTTAGGGTGTTTCTGGAGTTGTAAAACATTTCTAGGATTTAAGGAAATTTCTAGGATTTTAGGACTTTTGGGGGATTTGAGGACGCTTTTCGGACTTCAGGAAGTTTCTAGGATTTTAGGATGTTTTTAGCATCGTAAGACATTTCCAGGATTTTCAAATGTTTCAAGGATTTCAGGATGTTATAGGATTTTATGACATTTCTAGGATTTTAGGACGTTTCCGGGATTGTGGGACATTTTTCCAATTTTAGGGCATTAATAGGATTTTAGGATGTTTTTAGGATCTTTGGAGATTTCTAGGATTTTAGGTGTTTCTAGGATATTAGGACATTGCTAAGATTGTGGGACATTTTTAGGATTTTAGGAGATTTCTAGGATTTTAGGACATTAGGGGTTTACCGAGGACCTCTGTTGGGGGTGTGGGGGATCCTCCACTGGCACTTTGTGTGATCAGCAAGCTCTATTTCAATGATGTTTTGTGCACTCTGGCACCTTCTGTGTACTAAAAGTACAAAAACAATTCCTAGTTCCTATGTGACAAATACGTAAAAGAACAGGAGGTATTTGTGGTTTTATGAAATCTCAAAGCTTTTAAAAATACTACGGTTGAGACACACGCTCTGATCGGTTTTGCACATATCAGGAAAAGTGTTTTTTGTGAGTTTTGTACTTAGAAAAGTGATTTTACTTCTACGCTAAGAGAGGAACTCACAGCAACTTTTTTCTCTTGATCTTGTGAGTAAGCGGACTCGCTCAGGTCGTCCCAGTCGTCCTCGTGGTTGCAACAGAAACACTTCTCGGCATCGTAGCCGTTGTTGAGCAGCAGCCTCATCATCACCTCGTCCTTCAGGCAGTACTGCAGCGCCGTGGGAAACACTGTGTTGTTCAACATGGTGAAGTAACAGTTCACATCTGCTTTGGCCGCCAGCAGCAGCTTCACGATCTCATAGCGCCCCGACCTGACCGCCACCAGGAGGCAGCGCAGCGGGTCCAGGTCCGGTTTGGCTCCAGACTTCAGCAGAATCTGGGTGCAGGTCGCATCCCCGTTGGAGACGGCAAAGTACAGCGGGCTTCTTCTCATGTCTCCATAATTGTCAGAGATGTGAGGGGCTAACTGCGCATTGACGTCGAAGCCTTTCTGCAGCAGGAGCTCCAGGCAGTGAGTGTGGCCCCCGTCAGCGGCAGAGTGTACGGGACTGTGGCCCGACAGCCGCAGGGCCCGTCGAGTAGTGATCGGGATCAAAATCCTCAAAGCTCTGATGGAGAAAATAAGTAGTCTGTCACAGACTGAACTTGAAGAAAAGACATTCAGAAATGTTAGCAAAATGAGGTATTTTCAGATCAAACAGGCTCCCTTAAAGCAAGAAATGTCCTAAAATCCAAGAAATGTCCTAAAATCCCACAAAAGTCCTTAAAAACTAGAAATGTCCTAAAATTGAAAAAATTGGATAAATCATCAAAATGCAATAAAATACTAGAAATGTCCTAAAATGTGAGAAACATCCTGAAATCTGAGAAATGTCCTAAAGTCTTTCAAATTTCCTAAAATCCTAGAAATGTCCTAAAATCTAAGAAATTATCCAAAATCAGAGAAACCTTCTAATATTCAAGAAACATCCTTAAATCCAAGAAGAACAAGAAATCCTAGAAATTTCCTAAACTTTGAGAAATGTCCCAAATCCCTAGAAATGACCTAAAATCCTCGAAATATCCTAAAATCCTAGAAACAAGCACGAGGCTGCTGTGACTGGTCCCCAACCAAAGCAAGTTTAGAGTCCCTGCCTTAAGTCTGCATTCCCAAAAAAAGTGCCAGCAGCTGTGTAACAGGGACTCACTCACAGGTAGTGTCCCTCGTACGCGGCGTGGTGGAGGGGCAGCTGGGAGCTCAGGTTGCGGATGTTGGGATTTGCTCCGTGCTGCAGCAGGATGTTGATACAGTCTGGATTCCCCGAACCTGCAGCGTCGTACAGGACGCTGTCGCCATTTGGCGCCTGGGCGTTTACATCAGCACCTTTTAATGTCAAAACAGGAAAAAATTATTTCGGAGACGGAGCAAAAAGACGGGTTTAAAAGTGACCAGATTTGAAGTTCACCGTGTTTGATGAGGAGCTCCAGGACTTCAGAGTGGCTGTACTCTGCAGCGATGCCCAGAGGAGTCACTCCGTGCTGGTCTGTCTCAGAGACACGACCTCCGTTCTGCAACAGGAGCTCCATGACACGAACGCAGCCGGCCCTGGAGGCCTCGTGCACGGCCGTCCACTTTTTCAGACACACCTGCTCCACCCGAGCCCCTGCAGCGATCAGACTGGAAACCATCTGATGGGATTCGCCTCTGACTGCTGCAGGGACGACACCAGAGGACAGAATGGAGCCTACCAAAGAGGGACTGTCACTCAAAGTTGTCACATGTTTTGCTGCTTTTCCGTGGACTTCTGTGTCAACATATTATGCTCTCGGCATCCCTCTATGATGTCACAAGCACATGATAGGATTACGAATCATGTGGTTATGTTTAGGAAATAAAAGCACATGGCGATCAATGTTAGGACGTCAACAAAAGCACATGTTGGCACAGATGGTCAGGTTTAGGCAAGAGGCACATGGTAAGGTGTAGAAAATAAAAACATCACATTTAGATGAGACTCCTTCAACAAAGTCCAGGGTTTGTTCGATCCCTTGCTCTCCTAACATTACGTTGTCACCGGCAGCGTTTCAACCTTACGACGTCCAGTGGTGAACCATGCAGATGCACAGGGTGGCTTGTTGCACTGGGATCTCAAGCCAAACGCACCTCAACAGCGCCGGTATTTGACGGCTTTGGAATGGCAACAGGCTGAAAGGGGCCACAGTAGATGGGTTTCCATTCACCCTAATATTGTGCAAATTGAAATTGGGAATATAAAATAGGCTTAATGGAAACAAGTTAATTAAGAAAAAAAACTCCCATTTATTGCAAAAAATGTTTTTACGCTCGCATTAGGTGGATTAAAAAAGACAGATTTTGCAAAACTGCAATGGAAACTCTTTTTAGTCTTTTCTAGGTCACATGATGCTGTGTCTGTGTGCTTGTCAGTAGGAACTGGCTCCCTCATGATGCAGCCGGAGCTGCAAGAGCTGTTATTGCATCACATAACTCTTTAAAAGTTAAGCGGATCATCCGGAAGTTTTGAATCCACAACTCCTCTGTGAAATCGTGGACTATCAGCTCCCAGAAATCCCTCATAAGTGGCCACTCCCACGTATAAGGGGCCGCCTTTCCATTATGGCTTCATAACAGGCCTACGTGGCCTTGGATTGAAAATAATGACGGCTAGTTTGGTGGCTGCAATAGAAATAAAGCTGCTAATGTTTTGAACATCCATCGCCATGGTTACTGGAGTGTTATTGCCAGAGTAGAAGTAAGCGAACATCACTCGGTGGAAATGCAGTTAACGACATTGC
>NW_024611897.1:0-4129 GCF_008729295.1 Plectropomus leopardus
TTAACTAATATATAATATATTTTTGGAGCTTTGAGCTCCTCAAGTCGAGTGCCTTCTAGTTTCATTAAATAACATGAAAAATGTTTCGACCACTGCCAGTTTTCATCAGGGCTTTGAATAATGTATGTATTTTTGATTTTGGGGTGAACTGTCCCTTTTAAATGCATATTCTCATAACAGATTAGCATAATGGAAAACCAGTTATGTTTGTAAAACACTTGAAATTTAATGATCTGCTTTGAGAATTATTCAGAGTGATAGGAGGTAAATGTGAGCTGTAGAAAAAAAGATTAAGTCATGATAAAATAACAAAACACTGATTTTTTTAATTCTAAGCATTTTTTAATTTGGATTTGTCTGTTTAAATTCATCTGTTTTAGTCTGTATTTGATCATATCTTTTAATTTGTTCTTTTAATGTTTTTTTTTATTAGTAACTATTGTTTCTGTTTTTACGGCTAATATTCTTCAAACAGCATTTACTCTTATTGGTATGGGCTGTTGTTTTTATTTCAATCCTTTATTCCAATAAACACAAACACAGTGTAAAATCCTGTCAAAAAAATTAATTAATCAATATATACTAATGTCCGACCAAGAGATAACTACACTGCAGCTGGGACTGGTGACGTGTTGTGCTGTACTTTATGTCAATAATTGTAAATAATTGCAAATAATTCAATTATTATGTTAACTGTAACTGACTGTAATGTTAATTGTTTAATCATTATTGTAATATTATGTTGAGATTCATTAATCCACTTCCTGCCTCGTCACCTCTCACCTCTCTCAGATTGATCGTCTGGCTCAGATCCGGTCTGCCGCTGTGACGCGGACGGACCCGAGGAGCCCATCGGCTCCAGCAGCTCCCCGCCGGACGTCTGCCACGGTGACGTCCAGTCTGGCATCAGCAGGGGTGGGGCGTGCGAGGGACTGTCGCTGTCTGTCTCCACGGTGACCAGCTGGTCCAGGTCCACCTCTGACTGAGGCATTCCTCCGGTCGCCATGGCAGCAGGAGGCTGAGCGCTGCCGGGCACCAGAGTGACCGCCGCCGCTGCCTCTGGTGCCTCCGGTGTGACGTCTTCAAAAGGCTCGAAGATGAGAGGGAGCGCCTCTGATGACATGGTGCCCTCCGTGGCTTCATCCTGAGACGGCGGGACCGCAGTGTCCACTGTGATCAGAGACAGACTGAGGGTCAGGACACGCAGCGCGGTGTCTCACTCACAAAGAGCAGAACTGTTTGGACCTTCTGGTAAAAAATATTTTTCCCTGCTCGGTCCAACTCAGTGAGTAACAGAGCTGAAATCATTTCAAATCATTTAAAATGGGCCCCTGAGCACAGACATGCACGGGGCCCCACACCCCTCCTACACCATAGCAAGACACACAAACTTTGTGTTGGTTTTATGTGTATTTGTAGTTGTTGTACACTTTTTATGTGTCTTTTTAGTCATTTGGTGTGTCCTTGCAGACGTTTTGTGTTTCCTTTCAGTCATTTTATGTCTCCTTTTGGCTGTTTTGTAATTTTGTGTCTCTTTGTGACTGTTTTGTGTTTCTTTTTAGTTATTATGTGTCTCTGTGGCTGTGTTGTTTTTTGTTTTTTAGCCGTTTTGTGTCTCTTTTTGGCCTTTTTGAATTAAGTCATTTTTTGCCTGGTGGCCTTTTTGTCTCTTATTAGTAATTTTATGTCTCTTTGTGGTTGTTCTATGTTTCTTTTTTGTCATTTTGTGTCTGTTACTAGTCATTTTTGTCTCTCTTCATTTTATGTTTTCTTGTGGTTGTTTTGTCTTTGAGGTATTTTTGTTGCTTTGTATTGTTTTTTGTATCTATGTGGATGTTCTAACAGTTTTTGTAGTTAATTTGTGTCTCTTTGCAGTTCGTCTGCATCTCTTTGAGGTTTTTCTGTGTAGCTTCGAGGCTCGACCTGAGCAGCTCTCCCGGCCGAGCGGCAGAGGACAACCACGGCATCCGAAATGTCCGCTACGAGTCCGAGCTGCAGATGTGGATCATGAGACTGATCACCAAGGACTTGTCTGAGCCTTATTCAATTTACACCTACAGGTACTTCATCCAGAGCTGGCTGCAGCTCTGCTTCCTGGTGAGTAACGATAATAAAACCATGTTTATTTATGATATTGTCTTTACAAAGTGTCAAAACATAATGTGAGACACCCTCCCAGCTCACAGGTGGATTATGAGATAATGTCCCCCTGGGCAAAAATACACAAAGGGCCCCACCACCTCTCCTTCATGGGAGCAAGACACAGACTTTGTGATCATTTTGCATCTCTTTATGGTCATTTTGAGTCTCCTCTGTCCAGTGCGTGTTAATTTGACATTTTGCAGTTGATGTCCAGAGGGACTCTTGACTCTTTGCACTACTGTGCCTGGTAGGCCCGTTCTCTTGTTTGATTTTGGGCCTATTTTGGGCTTATTTTCAGGTATTTTTTGCTCATTTTTGGGTCATGTCTTGTTAAGTAGGTCATTGCCTTCCCCCCTATGTTACTGAAAGAAATCAAAACAATTTGCATAGGTTTTAAAGGGTTAACTAAAGTAGGGCAGACAAAGGAGGAGCTGGTAGTTACTTTGCACAAAACTCTGCTGACAGCCAAAATGCAAAGCAGAAACTGTATCCAGCGCATATAACTCTGAAGTATTCACGTCAGGATGCAGCTCTTTGAAACAGGTACCTCTTTGGACACGCAGTCTTTTTCTCATCAGAAGCACTCTGAGTTCACGGTGCAGCTAAGACACAATGAAAGGAGGACTGTTTGAAAAAACAGCTCTTTTATAGATAAGAGACGACCACAGAGGGGGCTGTCACAGGAGAAACCGTCACTGCATATCTCTGCGGCATTCCCTTTAGTCCAAAGCGTTTCTGAAGTAGGCTGAAAAATGCTTATAAAGACTGCAATCCTTTTACATAATGCCATTTTGGGAATGGAGTTATTTTGTGAGTTTCCTTTCTGTTGGGAGGAAGCTTCATCAAACAGACGATCCCCAAATGGACGGCAGGAACACATATTGGCTCAGACAGACTCCTTTAATCCGTTTCCCTCTCCTGCGCCCTGAATAATAACCTGCCTGTTTCTTTACAATAGTTTGGATTGGGAGTGTGAAGGGTGGGGAGGAACGAGAGGAGGTTTGGGGAGTGTATAGATAGAGAGAGAGACAGGTTGAATCCTCCAAAGACTTGTATAACACACCCTGCCACCAGCCCTTTCCATGCAGTGTGTGTGCGTGTGTGTGTGTTCCCGTTTATTTTATTTTATTTTTTTTCCTGGCTCGAGTCAGGAATAGAAAGTAATTAGACTGCCACGGGTCCCAGCTGGGGTTCAAAGTGGAGCGTGGAAAAGCGGGCGCCTTTCTTTGGCAATCATCAAAGGCAATCTCTGCCGCTGCGACGTGTCGTTTTCATTTCCGCCTCACTTTTTAATGAAGCCTCCTGAAACCCTGCAAACTCCAGCGAGCCAGAAAATACTGCCTGTTGTGGAAAGAAGCCTTTCAGGGTGACAACGACTGCAGAGCTTTAACTTACCCCGTTACACCAGGGACTCTGTGTGTCTTAACCCTTTGAAAACGAAGCCAATTGGCTTGTTTCTGTCCAAAAAAAAAATACAGGGGAAGAAGAGACGAGCAACTTATCAAGAGATGGCCCAAAAAATTGTAAGAAATTAGTCGAAAAGTCACAAGAAAATGATCTGAAAATAAGCCAAACAACATTTGCAAGAAATTAGTTAAAAGTTACAATAATTTTTAAAAAAAAAAAAAGAAACAAAATTGATGCAGAAATGTAGTTTTCTGGGCATTTTTCGCTGTTTTTGGATAATATCAAATGATCACCCCTGGCTAATTTTCTGTTTTTTTTCTTTTTGGTCGCCTTTTACTAATTTCTAACTAAGTTTCTTGACAGACACTCCTGGTTAAGCTGCTCATTGTGTTTTTTCCCATGTTTTAAAAAGGTGTCTGATTTTTTTTTTCAGGTTTCAGGGGGTTAAATGCTTGTGAAAGGTGAACGCAGCACAAGTAAATTGATGTCAATGGGAAAAAAGTCTGTAAGCAACTAAATGCCAAAATGCAAGAAATTAGTATCTTTAGAAACTTATTTTCAAAACGTTTGGGGAAAATGT
>NW_024611898.1:0-3430 GCF_008729295.1 Plectropomus leopardus
CAGAAAATGTCCCTGGATGCTTCACTCTGTTTTGTTTTTGTACCATTGACTGTGAACCTGCCGGGGACACGAGGGAGCGTTAACCAGGTCCAGAAGCTTGGGGACGTTTCCTGTATTTTGGAGCAGTTTCCAGCGGAGACAAATGCAGCAGGTCAGACATCTATATGTGTCCTGAGAGAGACGGACGCGGCCGAGACAGACGCTGAGAGACAGACGCTGAGGGACAGACGCTGAGGGACAGATGTAGGGAGAGAGACGACGCAGGGGGCTTTGGCAGGAGGAATCTCAGGCAACTTTTCTTTTGAAATCTCTTTGGTGAAGCTTTGCAGCAGCTTGACATGTCGCTGATCCTGACCGCGCTGGACAAGCTGGCGTACTTTCTGTCCCTGATCGCGTTTTGCGTCAGCGTGTCTTACAGCTGGCTGAAATGAAACTAGAGCCTTCCTCTCTGTTCTCTGATAATGAGCGGCTGTTGTTTCAGTGGATATTTAACAAATGACCCCGAGGTTTGGGCAGTGAGTTAGGATGCTTTTTCAGCCGACACATTTACGTGAGTTTCTTTGTTTCACTTGAAAAAACAACTTTAAGACTGGATTTACGCTGCAAGTCTTGATGGCTAATTTTGGATTTGTCGCCTATATCCGATTTTTTTTTTGACTGCCTGCTTATATCTTCTCTTAAGTCCGATATCTGCATTTACATCTGCTTAAACTTTGCTTGTGCTTGAAAGAACGCACATCTGTAAACGGATAAAGCCGACATTTCTAATGCCCCAAAAAATCACACTGTAGCACGCTGAAAAAATGCAGAAAAAGTTGATGTTTTGTAATATTGGAAACAGTCATAGATTAGCACGTCAAAAAACACCTTAGTATAGCACGATGAAAAAATGTCCAAGATTCCAAATTTTTACTGTCTTAGCATGTCGAAAAACAGCCAAAAAAGTCGACATTTTTAATGTCAAACATATATTTTTTCTTGTTTTTGTGTTCTTATTTTCAGGTAATTTTCTTGTAACTTTTTATTAATTTCTTTCTATTTTTTGGCACATTTCTTGTTAAAATGCTTGTTGCACTCTTCCAGTGTTTTTGGGAGAAATCAAGCCAACTAGCTCAGGTGTCAAAAGGCACATTGCAAGAAATTAGTAAAATGTGACAAAAAGAAAATGAGCTGAAAATTAGTTTTAAAAAGAATGAAAAAAAACTAGAAAACTATAATTATTTTCATTAAATACTTAAAATTCTGTTGCAGAATTTATTTATTATTTCCAGCACTTTTTTTTTTTAGATCATACTCGTTTTTTTTTTGTTTGTTTTGTTTTGTTTTTTTTTTTACTTTTCTCTGTTTTGTGTTGGGTTTGGTTGGTTGGGTTTTTCAGGTTATTTTCTTGTAAACTTTCACAAATTTCTTCCTAGCTTTTCGGTTGTTGCTTGTTGCCCTCTTCCCATGTTTTTGGGAGAAATCAAGCCAATTTGCACAGCTGTCAAAGGCTTAAAAAACAGCAACAGTCCTCTATTTCTGCTTTCTGAGCACATGTAACTACGTCATTAAAATGCGCCATCGTCACAGTTTCAACTTACCGAGGACTCGTGATGCCTGACGTGTCTGCTTGGACTACAGACTCATCTGCAAATATCTGGATCATATCTGGTTTATTTACATATGTGCATGAGGCCTGAAACCAAACTGTAAATATCTGATTCCATGTGCTTTCTAATTGCTTGTATGTTCATGATACACATCCCATCTGTGACACAGAAGAGGAAAAAAATGGAATTGGGCCCCTTGAACCATGAAGTGTAAATCCAGCCTAAATCTGTCCTCGGCTTCTCTCGCTCATAGTCCTACAGGAGATTCAACCATGTGGCTGTTTTGACAGATTTTGGATGCCAGTCTAAGATCAGTGAAATCATGTTTTGTCATTCAGGTGTAACTAAAGACAGTGAGCTCTTTGCCAAACACCACGATGCTGCAGCGGTGCATCCTGAGGCCGTACCACGTGCTCGCACTGGTGCTGTGTGTCTCCGCCAGAGAGGACTTTGACTGGACCAAGAATGAGAGGACGTCGTTTTACTACGGCACCTTCCCCACTGGTAGGACACAAAACTAAACACTAAATATTCATTTAGCGCAGCCAAGTGCTAAAGAGTGTAAAGGGTGCAACTGGGATGTGCTGCAAGTATGCAAAGGGATACCACAGGGGTCGATTTTGGGTCCTTTATTATTTACAATATACATAAATTATATAGTGCAGAATATACCAAACTCTGCCTTTTATTTCTATGCAGATGATAATGTCCTCTGAATTCCCCACTCCCCAAAGGCTTTTGAGTACCTTTAACATGCATTTAACCCTTTAAAACCTGGATTAAAAATCACTCACAAAAAGTCTGTCAAAAGTGAAAAAAAAAAGACCTGAAAATGAGATTAAAAAGAGAGAAAGGAAGAGAATCAACATAAAATGACTAGGGGAACAATAAATCTTTATTTACATTCAGATTCAGGCAGTTTCTTTTACTTTTTACTAATTTCTTTCTTATCTCTGGGTCACTTCATTTTAAGCAGCTCATTTCCTTCTGTCTATGTTTTTTTTCCTCGGCAGGTTTCTCGTGGGGTGCCGGCAGCTCGGCTTATCAGACTGAAGGAGCCTGGAACATAGACGGAAAAGGGATGAGCATCTGGGATGCATTCGCCCACAAAAAGGGGAAAATATTCCTAAATGACACGGGAGACGCCTCCTGTGAGGGCTACTACAAATTCAAGGTGACAGGCAGAAGAAACTTTAATTCATCTCCAGAAAAAGAAACAGTGTTAAAGAGTGTAAATGTGATGGCAAAACATTTTAGCTCAGTTCATTTTTTCAGTTTGTTTTTAATCCCTCATCCATTTCTGTAGGATTTAGAGTAAAGTTTCTATACGTGTATGTTCATGTCATGGATTTTCTTGAAAAAAAAATCAGGTTGAACTGTAGGTGTCAGACAGATACCTACAGTATCAGTAAAGCACAGTACAAGTATCTACAGATGGAATAAAACCACTGAATGGTATGCAAAATTAACTGTTTTTAAAAATTTAATAAATGATGGAGTAATGTTACATTTTTGTTTTGTTATATGTCTACGGTGATTAGTATTAATTTCCCACGAGCAAGTGTAAAAGAAATTGGAATAATCTTTCCTGTGAAAATCAACAGTTTAAGTATCAGAAAAAATTGGGGTTTTTTTTGGCTCTGTGAATCTGCAGCTCTCAGTTTTTTATGTAGGATAAAAAATAGAACTGTATTTATAGAAATGTTTTGCAAGAAAGTGAAACCTGTTATTAATTTGATTACTGCAACTATTCAGCAGCAGCTATTTAAATGGAAACATGTTGCCAAGTTTTCTTAGTTTTCCTCAGAAAACAGAGCAAGTTTTAACCCAATTCAGTTAAA
>NW_024611899.1:0-1178 GCF_008729295.1 Plectropomus leopardus
TTTTTCTTATGTCTCTTTGCGTGTTGTATATTTGGTCTCCATCTGCTGGTGGGCCATCACAGTATGAGACTATGCATGATATGATGTTAATTCCACCACAGAGGAGACTTGATGATCGCTAAAATTAGGTGGGGAAAAAAAGTGGATATATTCTGTATTGGTTATCGGCCAAATAAGTTGTTAAACATTGGATATTGGCAAAAAAAATCCAATATCGTGGATCAGTTTTCCTGATATTTATCTGTGGTATATGATGATATTTGTGTAAAAAACAAAACAGAAAAGCTTAGCTGCTGGTGATGGAAGTCTTAGTAGCATGTATGGCTTTGTCTAGCCGTATTTTTTGTTGGAGCTGTTACATAGAGCGATGACTCTTACAGTGAAAGAAAAAGATTTAACCACAGCTGCACAGCTGCGATGTTTCGCCCTCCTCTTGCATCCTGTGCTGCTTTCACCTCCAGCATCTTAGTAAAATAAACAAATGATTTTTTTCTTTTAAATTCTGGATTGAATAATATAGTCATTGTCTTCTACACTTCACCTCAGGTATTTTTCGGAAGAACAACTCCCGTCTGTTAGAGGAGATAGTTAGGCAGCAGCAGGACTTGCTGGGCGTGGATGGACCCAAATACAACGTGGAGTTCCTCAGCAATGGCAGCGACAAACACCAGCACCACGGTAAGGATTTAGCACTGATGCTTTAGCGTTTCAGACAGTGTGTTTACATGCACTTCAGCATAATAGGGTTACAGTCGGCTTTTACCAGTAAACTGATTTCTCAAACATCCTGTAAAGGAGAAAGCTGGTTTCCCTAATCTGGGTGTGGGATTAAGGAACCGAGGTTTCGCACTGAGAACGCCACTTTTTCTGCCATGTTTACACATAAGCAGGTGTCTAATCGCATGCGCACAACAAAAGACTGCAGAGGACAGAGTAAGTAACAGCCGCTAGATGAAAAGAGAGATCATTATGTCACGTGGTTCATTCATGTATTTAACATAACTCTGCAACAAACAAAAGAATATAGCTGTAAGCAGCGACTCAAACGTTTTATGGTCAACAGAAGCAGGTAGTTTGTTTGTTTTATGCTCGCTCACTTTTAATGAATCCTCACGTCTAAAGGCGCCCCAGCATCTCTTTAACTATCTGCTAACGCTTACATCCAACTGTTGACAGGA
>NW_024611900.1:0-1040 GCF_008729295.1 Plectropomus leopardus
GGAGGGCACAAAAAGTGGTGTGGTGCATCAGAACTGTATGATGGGTACTGGGTTTAAATGAGGGAACTGTAAGTAGTAATTCAAAGAGCAAGACAAAGGGAGAAAAGTCAGATCTGCTCTTTCAAAAGAAACACAGATGGGATGAGGGAATTGTTGTGAAGATTATACAAACCAGTAAAGTTCCTGGCAAGATGATGGAGAGTTTTGCTATGTGTAGGTGGTCTGTGAAATGTCAGAGAATGATGAGAGAAAGTTGGTGGGTGTCAAGTTAAATACGTTGGTGGTTTTTTGTGAGATGCTTTTGTGTTTCCTAACACTTGATTTTGTTACTGTAAAATATTTTCCTGTTGTATATGTGGCATCGAGGCACTTCATAATTCTCTTTATATTTTTGTACGTCAATCATCGTTCTTGTTCTGATCAAAGAAAATAATTTAAAAAGATGTATATCCTAAATGAATAAAAAAAGCAGTTCCCAAACCCTGATTCTGTTGGTTCTGTTAATTTTGGTGCAAATTATTAACTCATGAATATTTCCCCTGTTGACAGCAGCATAGAAAAATCCCCACAACAAACACAATATTTCATATGATGTCCCCAGAGATGGTTTACGTGTCCAAATTTGCTTTGCTCCCAACTGAAATCTCTTCAGCAAATTCAGTTTAAGTCAGGACAAACAGATGGAGAAACTGATTCTGTTCAGCACTGCTCTATCCTGTCCAAAGATGGCAAACAAACCCATTTTTGGAGGCAACAAAATAAAACACCAGCATGGCTTACAAGTACTTGTATAAGGACTTTGTTATATGTTGTAAATTGAGAACTGAAGGCTACAGTCACCTTGTAGAGCTCATGGGAGTTATGTAAGGAGGGGGTCATAACGGACATGCAGTTTGACCTTCAAACAAGTCGAAAGATAGTACACAAGATCACAGGAGACCAGATCAAATGCAGCTGAGCAACACATTTGTGCAACAAACATACCGATCAGCCGCAACATCGAAACCACTGACAGATGAAGACAATAGCATCGATTATCT
>NW_024611901.1:0-1678 GCF_008729295.1 Plectropomus leopardus
AGTACTGAAGTGCTTATGCCCATCTCTAGTGCCTAGATTAGTGTTTTCTTATAAGCCACCGTAGTGAGTTAGCAGTCCTTCCATGACAAGCCGACCAGCACCGGAGAGATTTTTTTTTCACAAAGAACTGCTTTGTGCAGTGTTTTTACTGTTTTTTAATCACCTAGTCCGTTTGGTTTAGGGCCTCTTTACATGGCAACGGTTCTTGCATGAAACGTCACCTTTTTTTTGCGGTTTGGCCTGTCGTTCACACGTTTTGGGGGCCTGAAAATACACATTTTTGAAACTGGGTTCCAGAGTGTAATTATTTGAAAACGCCACCCCTTCTGTCGCCATCTAAACTGGCAATATGCGGATCCTGTGAGAACGTTGGTGTCACAGCTCTTCGTGCATGAGCATTACATTTCAGACAAATAGGAGGACAACAATGGCGGACTGACGAGCTGTGTTTGTGCTGCAGACTCGATTGAGGTTATTAACGCTCCCCCAGCAAAGTGTTGTACGACGACTGTGATCAGCTGTCGGTTCGTGTGCTTGCTTTCGCCGTTGTCCTCTTGTAGGGAGGAGAAGTTTTAGCTGGATGCAATCTGCAATCCTCACTGCTAGATATCAGTAAATCCAGCACACTGCTCCTTTAATTTACTCATAGCCCCCTTTTTTAACAACCTAAACACCATACTATTCTAACTTTCTACATGAGAGTAACATTGGCTGTAAGCAAAGTTACAAGAGCAACGTCAAAGAAGTACATCGCTGGCTTTGATTCCCCTAAAGCCCTAAGGCATGATGGGAAGTAGGACAGCTTAAATTAGAGCCAAGAAACCCAACGAGACATCACCCCACATGGGTGTATAACCATGCTGCCGTAGAGCCGATCGAACTTTACGCCACTGACGTGTCATGTCAAGCAAGAGGAAGGGGTGAAAAGGTTGTGTGTTAAATATCCAGACTCAAAAACAAGTCAAGTCAGTTTTATTTATGACTCCTTTGACATCAGACAGATTTGACAGTTTGCGTAGTTTGATTTTGCATACTGTCAAGGGGAGCGTGGGAGCTGAGCAGAGCGCAGGGCTCTGGCAGAACATGAATGGGGGAGGCTGATGAGTGACAGAGGGGATGACAGGATGGGGCCAGGGATGACATACACCGCGCAGCAGGTGCTGCTGTCGCAGGCTGTGCATTAAAGACATTTCTTGACATGTTAGTGGTTTTATGTGTTTTTCTGTCTATACATGAAGGAAAGTTATGACTCAGTTCATCATCTCGCACCACATCTGATCTGTGGTATTGGTTTCTCGAATTCCCCATCTGCTTTGACACTGTCACTGAATGAATGAGACCAAACCATTAAAAACGCTCTCTTCTGGTTCCCACAGAGGCAGTTGACCACTTACTCCTTTTCCACTAACATGGAACTAGTTCCATTCTACTTCCCAAACCTAATTTTGGACTGTTCTGAGCATTTTGACCAAAAATCAAAAAAAAAACAAAAAAAAATCAGGTCAAACCCTATGTGAACCTGCACAGTTTTACCAAGCCCAACACGAGCCTGCAGCCAGCATTTTGCGGCCCAAGCAGGATTAAAACGTCTTAAAAAGGCTTATAGTGTATTACATTTTATGTAATGTAAAATATATATTTTTTTAAATATTAAAACATGTCTTAAAAGTTAGGGGCT
>NW_024611902.1:0-1881 GCF_008729295.1 Plectropomus leopardus
TTATGTTACAGTTCTTCCACCTTGTTATTTTAATCATACTCGGCAACTTGTTTTTTAGTATCTAACATTTTAATATCTTAATATTTTTATATTTGTAATTTTTGTTTTACTATTGTATTGTTTCCTTCGCTGCTTATACTTCTTCGTACCTCATAGCCTCTGTAATATTGTGAGTTTCCCCACTGTGAGACTAATAAATGATTATCTTATCTTATTTTAACTTTCTAAGAAAAATAGTCATTTTTGTCTTGTTATAGCCTTGTTGTATTTACAGTATCTCTTAATTAAAAAAAAAAGTAATAAATAAATAAAAAACATCATGCCTTCAGTTTTAATTTTTCCTCGTGGTATTGAACGTGGTATCAAATATCTATATTTCCAGGTATCGAAATCAGACATTTCAGTATTGTGAGGATACAAATTTGAGTAACTGATGCTCTGATAATTTTAAATGTGTCACAGTTATTATACTGATGGTTGAAAAAATATTTTTGATAAAGGGTAGTCGAAACCTTTTACTTCCACATTTCTACATTTTACCTCTGACTGGAACATGAAGTGATTACCTGCAGATTTCAGGAGGGAAGTAGATCAGAAATAAAAAAAGGTAACAATGAGCATTAATTAAAGCCAACAACCTATAGTCACAGTCACTCAGTTCAAATGTATAATGTCATGGCAGAAAAATGCCACCCTGCATGTATGAGATGTAGCTGGTATGATCCACACTGATTGTATCAGTGAAATGAAAAGGTTGTCGCCCACATTTTTAACCATGACGACTCATACCTGCATATGTTTCACTGGCTTTGTCTTCAATCTGATGTCATCTCGTGTACATTCCTCATATAGGAAGAACTGAACATCAGAACTTCACTCGCTGCGGTGGACGACGTTCCAGCAGAAAGTAAGTAAGCAGGCCGCCTTCTATGCCGTTATTAAAAAGTCCAATAAAAACAAATATACAAATATATATATATATATATTTGTAAGAATTTAAAACTGATGACAAATTGTTAAACAGTATTTTTGTAATTCTATTTTGAAAATATTCATAGCAGCATTTATCAACTTTTTATGGTGTATCCAATTGATTTGCAGGCTTTATATCTTATACTTATGAAAATATAATTACACTACAGCAAGAAACTACTTTCCTTAGATCTCAAAAGTTAGTTTTTTATGCTGACTTAAATTTTTATATTGACTGAATCAGAGAAAAAGAGTTGAATCATGACAAAATTACCTCAACTTACTTTCTCTAATCAGATTTTCAAGGCAGCCTGTACCCTAAACTATTTGAGTATGGACATTAGTTCCTTTTAACATTGTACATTATATTTGAATATTTTACCTGCACCAATAATTATTTTATCATAATTCACTGTTTTGTTCCTTTATTTTAATCATTTCATTTGTGTAATGTTTTAAAAAATAAATTCATACAATTTGATGTGAAGTATTTTGAGCTGCACTATACTAAAAATAAATTAATCCTAATCCTACTTTTATTCTGAAATATAACTTTAAAAATTAAAATGCAATTTTTCAGAGAACAGAAAAAAGAAACTACAGCTGCATCACCATGATTGCTAAGATTTGTGTCGTCGTGCTTCTGTTTGTCGGTAAGAGAAACTTACATTCCCAATTGAGTTGTTAAGTGAGTTTTAAATTTGGGACTAAATGTGAAACTGATCCAACATTGTCTACTCAAAACAGCATCTGGAAAGGCACAGACCACAACTGCACCAACTACGGCTGCACCAACTACGGCTGCACCAACCACGGCTGCACCCACCACCGTTGCACCAACCACCGCTGCACCCACCACTGTTGCACCAACCACCGCTGCACCGACCACTGCTGCACCAACCACAGCTG
>NW_024611903.1:0-1585 GCF_008729295.1 Plectropomus leopardus
GTTTGATAGAAGTCTGAGTGGTGCTCTTTCTTTTACTATGGTGTAATGGCACAGACTGAACTGTTTGCACCACTGGCTGTTTACCGTGACGTACCCAACTCATTAAATTTGCAGAGCAGTAGTGGATAAAAATGTGCATTCATTAGAATTTTCTCTTGTTTAAAATCTGCTCTTAATTTGGATTGAAATTTTACAGTGAAAATAAATAAACAGAAAAATACAATTGCACCCATAAACAGTTTGCCCCCAAACACCTGACTAAACCAAAGATACAAACGAATAAAAAAAATTTCCAGCCACCTGTTTTTATACACAATATAATTTTGTGCAATAAAAAAAAATCCAAGTGGAAATTCTGGGGAAAAAAATCCAGCTTGCTGAGGGGAGAATTTGACGTTGTTAAAACATTGTTAAAATGTGATTAAGTGACTCAAGATGTATATGAAACGTGTGACTTAAACGTCCACTGAGCGGACGAAAACATTAGCGCTGTGAGGGGTCTTGAGGAGACTGTAGCCTTCCTCAAAAATACATTAAACAAACACAAATGCTCTATTGCAATATGTTTTCCCACATTGTTTTCAGTTGTTTGAGCTTTTACTGGAGCTCTTAATTACGTTTTCTCCTTGATTTGACTGTCATACGAACATCTCTGTTGCTGGGCTGCGTCTGTAGTAATTGATTATTTACTGGAGAACGAGGCAGCGTGGAGGCAGCTTGCTCCTCCTGGGAGCCGGCTAATCCTTGTGCTAACAGGCTGTCTGCTCTCTGTCTTTCAGGGCTTAATTGTACTCTGTTGTTAGACAGTGAGTGTTCATCTCTGCTGCAGACTCCCACAGATGAGTCCTGTTGTTTGTGTCCTGTGCTGTCTAAGGCCTGCTGCTGTGTCTCCCTCTGTTGTGTGCTCTTTGCTTGATGCATTGCCGTGTTGTCTGTGGAAAGTCAGCCTCTACTTTTCATGGTGTTTTGGAATGAAAGTCTCTGTGCAGTGTCAAATCCCATGATGATTTACACAGAGGGAGTATTTTTGTTTTGTGAGACTCTGTTGACATGTCTGTGTCAAATACAGCCCTGCTCTGTATTTGAATTAAGGTTTGCATCTTTGGTGAATGTATTTCTCCACTCGCTGACATCCAGTTTAATTTAGAAATGTTTAAAGGTGGACATAGTTGTAGTACTTAAAGGGCTGGGTACCAAACATTCGCCTCAGTGAGCTGGGCATCCTGAATCCCCTTCGGTTTGTACAGGCTCATAAATCCATTATTAAGTTTGTGTGTAAAGGTCTTTATCTTAAACTAATTTCTTCCACACTGTATTTATACTGAGGTCTAAAACAATGTCTAGCAAAATCTAACCAAAAATGACCAAATGAAGCTCATTATATTCAAAGTGGAAACTTTATTTAAGAAAGAAATAAAATAATCTCCAGAGCCCAGCAGGTGTCATGGAGAAAAAGACATGCACAAATGAATAAATCATGCTCTCTAATTAATAAAGGTTAGTGCTCTTTAATATTTAATTAGAGGACGCTTCTAATTATTTTCTTTCCAAGACTTAATGAGTTCTGTATAAAAGTTTTCCTCTA
>NW_024611904.1:0-2296 GCF_008729295.1 Plectropomus leopardus
GCCTCATATGTTATTGTACTTACATCATTACCACTTACCAAATGAATATTATTGCGAAGTGTGCTGCATTGAATACCCTCCAGCTGTGAGGGAGGAAAAGGACATAAAGAAACATGAGTTTAACATTCAGGCTTTTGAGAAATGATACAATCTGAGGACACAGTAACATTAAGTACCATGTGAAAAATGTTACTACATTTACATTAAAGCGGATCTTATCTGCTACATTACTGAGTGGAGGCAAAGTTAAGAGAGCGTATGAGTTTATTTTGATTTTAGTGCGCCTCAGTCTGCAGAAAAAATGTGCCATGACAGTCTCTCTGTCAAAAACCTTTGTAATTCCAAGTCATCACATGTTGCCGCTTTGCAGTGGACTTTTGCGTCTACATATCACACAGGGTATCCCTCTGTGTCTGTTGTTGATGCCGCTCCCATGATGTCAACAGAAGCACATGGTGGGATGATGCTGCACGTGGTTATATTTAGGCAACAAAAGCACATGGCGACCAACTCATACGGCGTCCAGCGGCGTATCATACAGCCGCGAGAGGTGGATTTCTGGATCTTCCATCGAGAGCACTTAAAAAGTGTCAGTATTTGAGGACTTTGGAATAAGAACAGGCTGCTCTCTCTCGGTGTATTTAATCTGTATTTACGATAAACAGAGACAGATGGAGATAAAAGAATGAACCTCTTTTCTCTTGTTCTCCAGCTCTTCCTTCAGGCTCTGCAGCTCCTTTTTGTTCTTCTGCATCTCTTCATCGATCCGAAGCAGCTGAGCTTGTTTAAATCCAACCTGGAGGGACAAAGAGAAGGTGACGATGTAAGATACATTTTATTATTATTATTATTATTGTTGTTGGTGCTGTTGTTGTTTTTGCATTTGATACTACAAACTGACAAAAACAGAAAAAAATCTGTCCGGTTTTGTTGTACCTCATTTGGACTGTGACTTCAAACTGAAATCAATAAATATTATAAAAGTGAAGATGAACCTCGTTCTTCTTTGTCCTCAGATCCTCTTCCAGGTCCTGAACTTTCCTCTCGGCTTCCTGTCTCCTCTGCTGCTGCTCGGACATTTGCTTCTTAAAATGAGAGCGAGGAGAGACATGAACAGAGACAAGATATGATGGACAGTTTTAGGACAGTTTATTGAAGATACCACACAGTGACACGTGAAAGACTAAAATGCAGCATAAGTCAGATTTTTGCATCATTTAAATTTCAATTTTATTGAGAAATTTAAGCTACTAATGCAAGATAATTATTCAACAGAATTATTTAGAAGTTAAATTTCACTTATATTTGATAAATGTTAAAGTGTCAGTGAATCAGGCCCAATTTCATGTTCTCCTGCCATTTCAACACCTCTTTGATTTCAAATATTCAAGGTGACCACATATTTTTTATTTATAATCTCCACTGATATTTGCTTGCATTCTCATCCCTTTATATCTAAATTGACTCTCTGATTGTCCCATCGTCAATTTTAATAGTCCTCTGTCCTCTTTCTTTACTCACATTTGTGCTCTTTTCCTCTCTTTCATTTAAAGTCTTCATTTCTTCCTCAGTGGCAAACTGCTCTTCACTTTTATTAGTTTCAGATCGTTTCTTCTTTTTTTCCTCATTAGTTTCATCAGAGCAGCTTCGATTGGTCTCTGTGAGAAGACAAAAGTCATCAAGTATTAAGACACTTACTTACATTTTAGGTGGTTATCAAAGCACAGAGCAAGGTATGAAATCAGTTATATAAAGAAAATAATTTCATGGATTTTAAATAAAAGTAGACAAACCATCACATTTTTATCGACAGTATTACTTGTAGAATACTGACATTTTCATCAAATGAGGTTTAATCTAGAAAATTAGACTTTTCCTGCTAAAAACAGTCACAAGCACTGCGATTAATTTAACTTACTGACTATGATTTGTCTCTGTTTCAACAGAAAAAAGGCAGCTGCAAAATTAAGCAGGATGCAAAAAGCCAGACCAACAGCCAAACCAGTGTTGATGGAAGTACTGGACTGGACCTCAAAGAAATCATCTGAAATGATAAAACGCAACTTTAAACTCTTTTATAGAAAACTGGACCACATCACATATTAAGAAAAACATATACATTTTACCTAAAATAATGACGTGTGCCTCTCTGGTCTGGTTGATGTGGTTCTGTTGGACTCTGCAGGTGAAGCTGTTGCTGTGTCTCTTGTCCACAGTCACTCTGCTGCTGACAGTATAGAGGTCATCAGGACCTCTGACTGTCTCTGTAGGTCCAGCAGAGAGGACGTGTCCCTCA
>NW_024611905.1:0-4205 GCF_008729295.1 Plectropomus leopardus
TCATCACAAGTCATTTTAAGCCAGTTAGGGCGGAGAGGGGAGGGTCAGATAAAAGGTTAACTTTCCTTCAGGAGTATCAATACCCACAAAATTTGTAAAACATAAGAGCACAATTGGATGTGATTTGGCTGTGTGATTTATTATTATTGTACTACTGAAAACTAAAACGTGATCACTTTTTGTTCTTTGATTTTTCTTTTCTCTCCATTGTGTTTTTTTCTGTGTCCAGATAAGGCACTGTGGACTGCTACAAGATTTTCTTTATTTTATTCTATATTTTGTATTTGGCCTTTATCTCTACTGCTCTGGGAAAGAAAAGATAAAAAAAAATAAAGAAGTGGCATCATATAAACTGAGGAAGGCGAGAACTTGAAGATTTTTTATAAAAAAAAAGAAATGAAATAAAATGAATTAAAAAATAAAAACCTTAATTACATTTAAAAAAAAAAACAAAAAAACAATTCTGATGCTGGTGCTTCAGTCTGTTTATCTGTCTGTCTATGTATCATTCAACTGGATTATTTTTTAATATGCAAAATGATTCTGACTTAACCATGACACTGTGTTTGCCCCTCAGGAGATGAAGACACGTCACGCTGACCCTCCTCAGCACAATGATGGACGGAGAGAAAGCAGAGCGGGACTGTAACCGGCGCCTTCATGGAGCCCTGATACACAGGGCAGAGAGCAGGTGTGTGTGTGCCTTTCTGCAACGATTAATGCAAATATTACACAGTTATTGTTTGTGTGTGTACACAAAAAGAAAGATTAAAGGATTAAGAGAGCGTGAGAGTGAGACAGGCAGACAGTGAGAGGGATGCGAGTAGTGTCTGTGTTTCGGTTACAGCCAGTCTGTTACCTGAAACAGACCTGTGAGGTGGAGGTGAAGCTCAGTGTAATCTGGCTCAGCAGGAGTGACGCACACACTCCCTCTCACAGGCTGCAGACACACTCTGTAATCCCATTCGCCTGCTCTGTGTGTGTGTTTGTCTGTGTGTGCGCATTCAGAGCATTATGCAAAAACTTTTGTATCAAGCTGCGAGTCATTTTTCAGCACATGCAATACCAACACATTCTCACCCTCCACCTTGTCCCACATGGCAGCATGTTCAGTGGACTTTTGATGTTTGCATGCAAGCTGTTATTGATATCTTTGGACGCCATGTCAATTAATGCCTGTGAAAAACATTGAGCCTCATTCACCAATATCTTCCTAAGTATTTTCTTGAATTCCTTCTTAAATAGTTCTTAAGTAATTTCTTAAGAAAGCTCTACGTCAGATTTATGAACGTGTTCTTAACTGGCTGAATTATTCACACCCGTGTTCTCAAATTGATGAATCTCCTCCTAAACTGAAAACATGTGCCAGTTGTTCCTAATTAGCACAAGTAAACGCCCTCATATGCCTGTAAAAGGGCATGAGACTGAAGGGCCGTGTGCAGATACAGACAGAGGTCACAAAGAGATATCTTTCAGTTGAGAAAATGCCAAAAAGTCGGAGCACCGGAATCAAAATGCAAAAAGAACTTTAATAGTTATGAAGTGAAGGTACTGCTGCGGGAAGTGAAGCGCAAACAAGTATTGATATTTAGTGGCATTATTTCTGGATCTAAAATCACACACAGAAAAGATGCAATCACACACTCTGTGAGTGCTGCATCTGGAGAAAGGCGCAGTACAGACAAGGTTAAATAAGAAGTTTGAAATCTGACACCAAAAAAAAAACATTGCTAAAATTCAGATGGGAAATGCAGAGCAGTGGAGGAGGACAGCAGGCAAAGAAGTGTCTGAGCTGGAGCATCAGGGTCATCATCAGGTGTGCTGCACTGATGTAGACAGGGGTGTGTGTCTTTGCCTCCGTATTTCTAAATTCAACAGTTAGCTTCTGGTTTTGCTGACATTGAGCAGCAGGTTGTTCTCTGTGCACCGCTCTGCAAAACTGCTGATTTCCTCCTGGTATGAACTCTCATCGTTGTTTGTAATACAGTGGAGACGGTGTTTGTATTAACACGGCAGGAGAAGGCTGGGATCATTGGCAGGACAGGTGTGATGTTTGGACGGCGTGTTGGGCATGCAGCCCGCCACAGGGAGATTTTAAAAGCAGCTAATAGCATTTAGCTAAAGAAGAACAGCCGCTATAAATGTCCACAAATAGTTAAAACAGTGAGAATCATGAGCTCCTTACCCTCTGAGCAGAGGACGAGATCAGCCGCCATGTAACAGCTAAATGATTGTTATTCACATTATGCCTTTGTTATTGTTTAGAAAGCGCTGCTAATACGTATGTTCAGGGTTCCCACGGACAGTCTTAAAAGGCAATGATCAAATTACTCTAAAAATAAGGCCTTAAATTTTTTCAAAATGACTTAAATTAATCTTACAAATGTTTTGAAATTCTCAGATGTTACAAAAATAAGTGGTAAATCTATTTTTGGTTAAACAATTTAATAAATTCATCTTCTTAAACTCTTTGTGATGGGAATCCAAGTTGCTGAATGTCACGTGCAGAGTGAGAAACACAAAATCACCAAGAAAACGTTCACTGTCACGAGCCAAAAAAGGCTTGTTTTTGTCAACATTTGATGAAGATAATCTAACTTTATCACTGGACAAAAAAACGTTTAATGTTACAATAAACATTTGGGCAAAATAAAACTGGTCTTCAATTTAGGCTATTATAAATTTGGTCTTAAACTTAAGTCTGTGTTGCATTATAAAAAGCATTAAATATTACTTAAATATTAGCTGCAGAAACCCTGATACACCCGGTTACATGTCACACTAGAGGCTGACACTGCTGTGTTATATGTCATGCCCGATTAATGTTCCTTCTCATACGCCTATTCTGTTTTTATATTTTTTATCATCCCTATTTACTGTTTCTCTCTAAAGCTGAGGGGGGCAGAAATCTGAAGGCAGAATTTTAAAATACACCCTCTTCCTGCAGCTCGCTGTCCTAAGCCCCTCCCACATGCCCGTGGGCAAATGCACACGCTCTATATAGTTAGCCAGTGTTTCATACATTGATTTATTTAGTCGTATTTCATGGTAAAGTTGCGTGCAGCAGATTCATTTAACCCCTCCTTGCCCCGATCTGTCTCTCTGTTTATCAGACCACAGATGAGAAAAGAATTCGCTGCTAGCTGCCCCATAGTCCGTCCACCTTTGTTTCCAGGAGCAGTGTAGGCAGCAGCTCTGGAGACTGAGCTTTGGGTGGTGGCTTTCGCAGCTCTAATTTGCAGATCCCTCCAGTGCAGAGTGTCACAGCAGGCTGGTGGCCAGCGGCAGCTCCGTGTCTGACCTGTGTAACAGCGACAGAAAGTTCGTCGATCCGTCGGTGACTCTGTGCTGCCCGGTCCCATGAAGCTGGCTGGATTCAGGTTTTGGCGGCTGCTGTCTGGAGGTCACTCTCTGGAGCTGCTACACGTTCTCATCTGTGGCAGCGGGGAATTAGGCGGAGAACATAGTGTGATCTGAGGCTCTAGCTAATGTTGGTTTCATAAACGTGACCATGAAGCCACAGCAGAGGACTCTACCATCTTTCTCCTTTATCTCTGAATAGCTTTAAATATTGACCTGATCTTGACATGTGTTTTATTTCATTTATTGTCAGACTCTCTGTTAGACTCTTTTTGATAAGCATCTGTATTCATAAATTAGCCAATGGGAACACCTTCTCTCTGAGATGAGTTGTGATTGGCCACAGTCTCCTGTCACAAACTAGATTTTCTAAATCCTGAAAGCAGAGCTTGGAGGAGCTTTATGATATGAAGGCCTACAGTAGTCGATCTGTAGGCCTTAAACAATCTGTAGGCCTAATAAAGCCTATCTTACATAAGTTATTTTAACATAATCACACTAATTGGGATTTGCTTTTGTATTATTATTATTATTCAATGTATATGAGTAGACAGGAGAGTGTGAGCAGCCATTCTCAGTGTTGCAGATTTTTTGACTGTATATTCCTTGATACAGTGGGTACAGAAAGTATTCAGACCCCCTTAAATTTTTCACTCTTTGTTATATTGCAGCCATTTGCTAAAATCATTTAAGTTCATTTTTTTCCTCATTAATGTACACACAGCACTCCATATTGACAGAAAAACACAGAATTGTTGACATTTTTGCAGATTTATTAAAAAGAAAAACTGAAATATAACATGGTCATAAGTATTCAGACCCTTTGCTGTGACACTCATATATTT
>NW_024611906.1:0-1151 GCF_008729295.1 Plectropomus leopardus
AAAAATAATTAAAAAACAGGTGTGATGAGTCAGAATCACTCAAGAGTTCACCAACTCTCACGCAGTTTTCGTTTATCCGAGCTGCAGCAGATGTTAGCGGAGGTTCGTGTGCGCAGACACGCAGGACACAAACATGAAGCTGTAAACAGAGAAAAGTGAACACAGACGACAGAACTGACGGCCCTCTAATATTTGATCTGGGAATCAAACCTGTAACNAGGACGGTCGGAGGGGGGACGGTCAGAGGGGGGACGGTCGGAGGGGGGACAGTCACCTGTCATTTTTAAGTTGCAATAAATCCACAAAATGTAGTAAATACAGACAAATTCTGAGTAAACGTAACAATTAGATATAAAGTTTACATAAATTAAGATTAATAGTTAAATTTACTTTCCTTTTTAAAGATAATCAGTTTCCAAAATTATTTTAGGTATGCCAAATCGTTACTATGGAAACCTTTTGGTTAGGAGAGAGTTTGCATCACATGCATTAAGTTTTGAAGCCTGCAGGAAAAAAACGACACAAAAACTAAATCTGGGTAAAAGTGCAGCTTTTAAAAGACACGTTAACGAAGACGCGACAGGTGAGCGGCAGATCTACCTGCAGCACGCGGCTCATCCACTGGAAGCTGTCCTCCTCGGTGGAGTCGGGCCTCTGCTCGGCCACCACCACGATCCTCTCGTCCCTCAGCACCGTCACGGAGAACACGGCTATCCTGCAGGGACGAGGACAGACGGCGGCGTCAGCCGAACGCAGCCGTAAACCCTGACGTGGTTTCGTCCGTCCGCGTCTCAGTGCAACATTTATTTTTTAGCGGAATCAAACTCGTCTGATCGTCTGTCACAGATCTAAAGTTTTAGTTTTTTATTTCTTTTGAAATGAAACGAGCTGACATCAGCTGGAGTCAGCATCAGTTCATGGAAACACAAAGAGCACAAAATAAAGTTTAAAGTGTCTGGCATCAGAGGAGATCAAAAAAAATTTAAAAAATAATTAAAAAACAGGTGTGATGAGTCAGAATCACTCAAGAGTTCACCAACTCTCACGCAGTTTTCGTTTATCCGAGCTGCAGCAGATGTTAGCGGAGGTTCGTGTGCGCAGACACGCAGGACACAAACATGAAGCTGTAAACAGAGAAAAGTGAACACAGA
>NW_024611907.1:0-2214 GCF_008729295.1 Plectropomus leopardus
AAAATAATGGCGTGGTGAGCCATTTAAAAAATAATAAGAAACTCTCCCAAAACATCAATTTGATATCTCAAATTATGAAAAACTATGGATAACTAGATCTTTTTTTAAGAAAATGTCTAGATAAATAGGCCTAATATAAATTTGTTTAACGAACATATTTTGTGAAACTTAATTTTGCTTCATAATAGACAAAGTATGGAGGCCTATTTCTGCATGTGTGACAAAAAAAATCCTGTAAGTCATTGGCCTATGATAACAAAGTCTCTTGAGAAACTTAATTGAATAATGCCATATGTCAAAATAATGAGATACTTTCTTAAAATATTGACTTAATATCTCAAAATAATGGAAAAAATATATACTAAGGGATTGTAGAAGGTGGCTGGCATGCAAATTATTATTTTTTCTTTCTCTTCCATCATGACCTTCCCTGGGGCTTCAAATATTTTACCTTTAGCCTCTCTAAAGTGACTGAGGGAAAATGCATGACCCTCCCTTCACTATATTTTACAGTTTCTGGCTATGGTAAATTGCATAATTTTTGAAATTTTTAAAGAACATGGCTTTCAACTCCACTAACAGGTTTGTGGTTATGGCGATATTTAAAATAAATATAAAACATAACATTTTAAAGTTGAATGTACCTCCTCTGAACCAAATAAAAAACATAATTACCCAGTACTAAAAAAAATTATTTGAAGTGCCTCCCCCATTTTACACCATCCCTACATAGCCTAAATGAGGATGAATGCCTAGGCCACTATTTTGAAAAAGTTTAATTCAAGAGAAAAAGTTATTATTTTGAGATACAACATCATTATTTTCAGCTACTAACTCATTATAGGCTATAAAATAAGCTACTGAGTCATTACTTTGGGATAATGACTTGTTTTAATAACTATATAACTAAATTAATAAACATATAACTATGTTTTTGAGATATCAACTAATTATTTGGGGAAAAGGCTACTAAATTATTATTCTGAGATGCTAAATCAATATTTCGAGAATGTTTCTTATTCTGACTTACAGGAGTTTTTTTCTTTATTGTATCGGCAGAAATGGGCTTCCATACAATAGCTATAATAAAGTAGCCTAGAATCACAAATATTCTTGCTTATCAAGTCGCGCACTATTACCTACAATACCGAGCCTGTGGCGTCACCATGGAAACAAATCTAATCACTTCCTGACAACTATCCCAGTGTCCTCTGTGGTAAAAAATGACGAGTTTAAGCCGGCTGAGTCAACATCAGGCTCTGCCCTCTGACTGTGGATAATATAACGGAGCAAAGGTTATTACTGCTGCAGGACGGAAACAATGCTGAGGACCCACCCACCTCCGGAGCTACTACTCTCTGCTGCTCTCTGCTCGTCTCTTCCTGGATCTCAAGTCCGCAGCTGATAAGTGAGTAACCTTAAATCTTCCTCTTTGCACTGCAGACATCACCAAATAACGTTAAAACCCAGTTTCAGACGACAACGGCGTTAAAAAAGTAACAGTTTTCGGGTTACTGTTAGCTTACTGCGGAATGTAAGAAATTAGCCTCGCCCGATTAAACAGACAGAGTCGGCGTTGAGCTTCCCAACAGCAACAAACGTACTTTCTTCATTTTTAAAAGTCTAAAAAATGGCGTGCTGCTACTTTTAACTGCAAACATCTGTAACGGATTCACCATCCGGGCCGGTGTGTGTTAACACCGATGCTAAACGCGAAACGTTAACTTCGTTTTGGGAACATTATGTAACGTTAGCGGTACGCGGGGTTGGTACAAACTCTAGGACATCGTGAGCATGATGACAGTGAGATGGAAAATTTGGCATCATAGCAAATATGGGCGTTACACTCGTATTACGGCTTGTTATTGGAGAAAATTATAAGAGTACAGTAAAATGCCAGTTGGCGAGTTGAGAGAAAAAGGCCTGTGATTACTTGACAGACTAGGTTTTTTTTTTTTTTTTTGCTGCTTTCAGGTGCACCATGTAAAAATAAAGAGGAAGTGTACAGTACTGTGCAACGGTCTTAGGCCCCATAGATTTGTTGCTTTAGTAAAGTTGTAATGAATATAGACACACTTATTTATTATAACTTTTTCCCAAATGGCTCTGTGGTGATATTCCCCTTACTGTCCTGTGCCATTGTAGTGTTTATTTTTCTAAGAAAAAGATGTCAGTCTGACTTTTTTGGTCTTTGAATACATTGTATGTATTCTC
>NW_024611908.1:0-3627 GCF_008729295.1 Plectropomus leopardus
TGTGTCGTTAAGATGCTCGTTGCCTTCTCCCTGTTTTGTTGGAAGAAATCAAACCAATTTTTTGCAGGTTTCAAAGCAGCACATTGCAAATGCGTCGCTGCTTTGCATAGCCTATCAATTGATTGATTACATTTCCCATGTTTGATTAAAATCTTAATGACTGATTAATTGATCGTCGGGGGTTCGGGGGGCTGACACATAACCTCAGTGGCCAAGCACATCAACACTGTACATCAGATTAACCCTAAATGCAGAACCTTCGACTGTCTTTGGGCTTCGGGATAGTAGAGGTGGAATAACAACCTATTTAACCGTCTATCATGAGCTCCAATCATCTTATAATACATAATTAAAACTGCTGATGCCAAGATTTTTCAAATTAAAAATTTAAATCAGAGTATTAAAAGTTAGTGGTTTTGATAAAGACTCGAATCGTTACGGAGTTTCGATAATAGCATCAGTATCATTAAAAATGAACAATCCCCGTCCTTACTGAGAAGTAGAATGAAGAACAAGCAGGTCAGAGAGGTAACGCGGGGCGAGGTCGTGCAGCGCCTTATATGTAATCAGCAGGATCTCGTAGTTTATTCTGAATTTTACAGGAAGCCGATGGAGGGATGCAAGAACAGGTGCTATGTGGGACCGACAGCTCGTCCTAATCAGTAGTCTTGAAGCTGCGTTTTGAACCACGTGTTTATGACGGGATTTCTGCAGAATGATGCCAAAATTAAACTGCCTACCCCAGCTCGATCAGGTGTTATTTAGCTGTAAAGTGTCGCTGCAGTAAACACAAACTGACATTCTGGTCATCGTTCAGCACCGCCGCACATCATGAAGTGAAACTGAGCGCAGGTCACTGTCACGCAGCGCTGCGTGCTCAGCTTTTTAACAGCTCAGAGGGTTTTTAACAGCTGTCGTTTCAGCTGTCCGTTATCTCAAACACGTGGACGTTTCGGTTCTGATCTCAATCTTGTGAATCAGGAAACTTTTCAGAGAAATGAGATGCAAGATGTTGTTCCTTTTAACCCCATGAGACCTGAGCAGATTGATAGATTGCTGTAGTGACCTGAAAGTTAGCAACAAAAAAAAAGAAAATATGTAAAAGAAAAAAGTAAAAACAAAAGAATGAATACATACATAAAGTAGGTAATTATAATTCTATTTTCCCCTTTTTTGTTATTAACTTCCAAGAATTTTTTTTAAAAATTCAGGTCATTTTTTTGTCCTAATTTTATGCAATTTGTTGGACACGTTTCTCCCTGCCTTTTCATCCATATTTTCCAAAGAAAAAGAAATCAATTTGCTCATATATGAAAAGTTTAAATGCATTTTAAAGGTGACCAAATGCAGCAAAAGAAAACTGACGTCTTTCCAGGTTTCAGAGGTTGGCCTCTTTGTTCCTTTAAGTAAAGATATGTAATGTTATTGAATGTTTAACCCTTTCTTGTGTGTGTTGTGTGTCTGCAGTTGGAAACCCTGAACCAAAGTGAGTTAGCATCGCGGCTAACGCTTAACTGTCAGAACTCCTACGTGGAGCCGCACAAAATCAAAGACGTTGCTGTGACTATTATAGATGTAAGTGTCTAATCATCTCTGCGTCACAGGGAGCAATCATTTCTGTTTCTGCCGCTGAAAGATGCGATTTTTGTCTCTCATTGAGGTGTTTGATCAGAGCGCTCTGTCGCTGGAGGCGAAGGAGGAGATGTATAAACTGTATCCTAACGCCAGGCGAGCTCATCTGAAAACAGGAGGAAACTTCCCGTACCTGTGCAGGAGCGCTGAGGTCAACCTCTACATACAGGTACGCTGTGGTTTATCATGTACCAGGAAATGATGATGGTGCTGCTTCATCAGCTGCAGCCTGCGGGGGAACCGATCCTCCAGAACAACGACATTCGATGATTTATTTGGTCTGATCAAAAACAGACTCAGTCTGTAGCTGGCATAAAGGTCTGTAATATGTTGAAAAAGTCTCAGGATAGTGTTTCTGAAAAAAAATCATAGTATAGCGTGTTGAAAAATTGGGGGGAAAATTGTTATAATATAGTATGAAAGAAAAAAGACATTAAAAAGTCATACTATGGGTAAAAAAACTGGAAAAAGTCATTGTATAGCATGTCAAAAAATGGGGGGAAAAATTCCACTATAGTATGTTGGGAAGTGGGGATGTAATCATCGTTCGATCTGTATCGATATGTCATTGATATATATAAAAAAGCCATACTACAGTGAGTCGAAAAGACTAAATAAAAAGTTATAATATAGAACTTATAGTGTAGCACATCTAAAAAATGACAAATAGTATAGCATCTCAAAAAATTAATATCAGACTGTAATAAAAAGCACATTGTATCAGCTGGGAATTAAAGTCACACTATAGCATTTAAAAAAAGACATGGTATAGATTATCGTACAGAATGATGGATGGAGACTATTGATGAACGGAGGACCGAGCAGTTCACTGCTGAACGAGCGCTCCTCATTCACCGATAGTGTAATGCTTTGTTTGTCATTTGATGTTTGGTTTTAATTTATTTGTCCTAAGGTTGTTGTTTTTTTACAGTGCTGCTTGTTTTATATGCACAGATTCACTTGCGTCAGTTCCACGGGACGAGATACGCCGCCATCAGTCCTGACATGGTGAGTGCAGAGGAGCTTGAGGTGCAGGAGAGTCACCTGAGCGGTAACCAGGACTCTGACGATGACCAGTGAGACAGTGTTTACCTGCCCGTTTTTCCCTCTCAACATTTCCGACAGTTTCTCTCACTCTTCGTCATTTCACTGGACATTCTCCAGATTTTCTATGGAACTCTATCAGCGAGTCAACTGAGAATATTTTTATTTGACAGATAAGAGCAATATTTTGATAATGACTTGTACATAAAAGTTACTCAGCCGCTTTGCTTTAAAAACATACGACACCTTGCCTTACGTGGAATGAATCTGATAATTGTTGCACTCATAAACTGCCTGAACTGTTTGCCTGAAGTGTTCATTTCCGTGTGTAATATACTATATGCTGGTAAACAGAGCCAGCGGTGAACTGGTTTCCTGTTAACAAAAAGATGAACACACTAGTTATGGAGAGACATATCTCTGTTTGTGTAATTCAATGAGAAATTGCTTTTTTTTTCTCATTTGTTTTGGAATACAGCTAATTATTTTGAATTTCATTTATTGTGCCATCGTTATTTCTCTTTGTCACAGCATTGAGCCGCTTGAAATTTTTCACCGTCTTTGATTTTTGGAGCGATTAATGACCACGTTTGGACAAAGAGATGGTGATAAGCCGAAGGCCCGCTGCGACTTTAGTGACAACAGAGTACGTCATGTCGAACAAACTGAAATTAGCAATAGTTGACTATGCCAAAAAATGTCAGCATATAATGTTGAAGATACTGACATAGTCACACATTTTTTTCTGTATTTTTTTCGTCATGCTATATCATGATGTTTTTGGACGCTTTTTCAAAATTTCTTTACTATGACGTGTCTCGACAGACAGTTTTAATTGGTTTTCAGCTGTTTTTTGGACATGTCATAATTTAACATTTTTGGACAAACTACAATGAAGTTTGCGGTTAATTTTTCGACATGCTGTATCATGATGTTTTTGGGATTTTTTTT